>NW_015390489.1:63408-82755 GCF_001527695.2 Protobothrops mucrosquamatus | reverse complement strand
CCCAACTCACCCAAACGCCGCAGCATGATACCGTGGTCCACGGTATCAAAAGCCGCTGAGAGGTCCAAAAGAACTAGGACAGAGGAATGGCCCCTGTCCCGGGCCCTCCAGAGATCATTTACCAGCGTGACCAATGCCGTTTCCGTGCTGTAACCCGGCCTGAAACCCGACTGGAGCGGGTCCAGATAGACTGTTTCCTTCAGGTGCCGAGGGAATTGCTGCGGGTGGATTAGTTTCCACCCGTTGCTTCTTCCACCCGTTGCTTCTTCTCCTGCCTTCAGGTGCTTTGGAGAACAGCTTGACTCCCTCTTCTTTGGGGCAGCCCCTGAGATATTGGAAGACTGCTATCATGTCCCCCCTCGTCCTTCTCTTCATTAAACTAGACATACCCAATTCCAGCAGCCGTTCCTTATATGTTTTAGCCTCCAGTCCCCTGATCCTCTTTGTTGCTCTTCTCTGCACTCTTTCTAGAGTCTCAACATCTTTTTTACATCATGGTGACCAAAATGGGATACAATATTTCAAGTGTGGCCTTACCAAGGCCTTATAAAGTGGTATTAATACTTCACGTGATCTTGATTCTCTCCCTCTGTTAATGCAGCCTAGCACTGTGTTGGCTTTTTTGGCAGCTGCAGCACACTGTCAAAATGGGTACACTTGAAAATGGGTGCGTTGTTGAGAATGCCGGCCTAAAGAGATTTGGCAAGGCTCTTTAAATTCTGCTTGTTGTCTTTTCAGTGGTGGCCACGATGAGGATAAGACCGGTGGATGAGCTGAGCGGTTGTTTTGATCCAGGAAAATCCTCTTATTGGTTTCTAATTCAGACCACCGCCTTAGTTCCCAGACTCCATCTTTGCGGTTTCTTTTCTCCAAAAAAATCCATAGCCCACCGGTCTGCAAACGATGGCAGGTGGTTTGCAAGCGACAAAAAAAAAACAACAAAAAAACCCATCACTTTTCTTGATTTTTTAAAAAGGTTTTTAATCAATATTTTAAAAGGTGGTAAAAAAAAAAACATGTCCTTGAAAGCAGGTTAAGGATGCAGGCTTGATCAATGTTTGTTGGAAGGCGCCGTTCTTTGCCGGCGGTGTAAAAAGAAGAGAGAGTCCTTATATTTACGTTTAATTGTTTTTAAAGGTTATTTAATACACTTTGGTTTGCTGGCCAGCGTAGCATTTGTGAGATGAGTGTCTGTCTGTCTGTCTGTCTGTCTATCTATCTATCCTAGAATTCTATCTATCTATCTATCTATCTATCTATCTATCTATCTATCTATCTATCTATCTATCTATCTATCTATCTATCTATCTATCTATCATCGGTATCCATCCATCTATATCTGTCTGTCTGTCTGTCTGTCTGTCTGTCTGTCTGTCTGTCTGTCTGTCTGTCTGTCTGTCTGTCTATCTATCTATCTATCTATCTATCTATCTATCTAGAATTATATCTATCTATCTATCTATCTATCTATCTATCTATCTATCTATCTATCTATCTATCTATCTATCTATCTATCTATCTAATTTATTATCTATTTATCATCTATATCCATCCATCTATGTCTGTCTGTCTGTCTGTCTGTCTGTCTATCTATCTAGAATTCTATCTATCTATCTATCTATCTATCTATCTATCTATCTATCTATCTATCTATCTATCTATCTATCTATCTATCTATCTATCTATCTATCTATCTACAGTATCTATCTATCTATCATCTGTATCCATCCATTTCTTTATAATAATAATGATAAAGTTGGAAGGGACCTTGGAGGTCATCTAGTCCAACCCCTTGCTCAGGCAGGAAACCCTATACCATTTCGGACAAATGGCTGTCCAGTTTCTTCTTAAAAACTTCCAGTGTTGGAGCATTCACCACTTCTGGAGGCAGGTTGTTCCACTGGTTAATTGTCCTCACTGTCAGGAAGTTTCTCCTTAGTTCTAGGTTCCTTCTCTCCTTTATGAGTTTCCATCTGTTGCTTCTTGTCCTGCCTTCAGGGGCTTTGGAGAATAGCTTGACTCCCTCTTCTTTGCGGCAGCCCCTGAGATACTGGAAGACTGCCATCATGTACCCCCTCATCCTTCTCTTCGTTAAACTAGACATACCCAATTCCAGCAGCCTTTCCTTATATGCTTTAGCCTCCAGTCCCCTAATCATCTTTGTTGCTCTTCTCTGCACTTTCTTTCTTTCTTTCTTTCTTTCTTTCTTTCTTTCTTTCTTTCTTTCTTTCTTTCTTTCTTTCTTTCTTTCTTTCTTTCTTTCTTTCTTTCTTTCTTTCTTTCTTTCTTTCTTTCTTTCTTTCTTTCTCTAGCTACCCCTCTGTCATCTATGAAAGTCTAGTGAAAAGAAGGACTAGGAGCGACACGATAGCTCCATTTTGCCCCATTTTATGATTATTATTTTTTTCGTTACAGTTAAGTGAACCATGCAGTCGTTAAGCGCATTGGGCTCCTTCAACACCCCCCCCTCCTCCCCAGTTGACTTTTGACTTGTCAGAAGCCGGCTGGGAAAGTTACAGACTGAGATGCCAAGCATCTGAATTTTGATCACGTGCAATAGTCAGGTGATAAAAACGGTCCTAAATTGTAAATTAACGGTCCCTAAATGAAGCTAACATTTAACTCCTGAAGGGAAGAATAGTAAGTCCAGTCGAGTCGTTTTCGGTCCCCACCCTCCCCAACTGAGTTACGAGGTAATTCGGCAAGAAGTTAAATTAGTTTCAGTCTACTTTCAGAAACCCCACCTCTTGACAAACGGGGGGGTGGGTGGGGGTTGTACGAAGACAAAGTTAAGAACAGAAAATATAAACCGTTGTAAACTTATTGTAGCTCCTGCTTATCAGTCAGGAGAGAAAAAAAAATCCCTTTCACCAGCCCACTCGAAAAAGAAATAACGGATTTCAATGAATAAGCCGGAGAGCTTAAAAAATAGATCAGCTACAAAAGAGTTTTCTTAAAGAATATTGCAGTACGCGCTGCAAATGAAAACAGGAATAATAATTGGGGAAGCAGCTGGGGGCAATTATACAGGTAGTCCTCGACGTACGACCAAGAGGGAGCCCATATTTTCCGCCGCTAAGTGAAACATTCCTGAACTGAATTTTGCCCCGCTTTACGACCATTCTTGCCGCCGTTGTCAAGCGAATCACTGCAGCTGTGACATCAGTCACATGGTTCTTAAGTGAATATGGCTCCCCTGTTGACTTGGCTTGTCGGAATGTCGCAAAAGGGGATTGCGTGACCCCGGGGGGACGTCGCGACCGTCATAAATGCGAGTCAGTTGCCAAGGATTTCGATCACATGATCTTGGGGATGCTGCAACGGTCGTAAGCGTGAAAACAGTCCTAAGCCGCTTTTTTCAGTGCCGTTGTAACTTCGAACGGTCACTAAACGAACTGTTATAAATTGGGGACTATAAATGGATTTTTATGATTAAGCCAGATGAAATTGGGAATTGGAGAAAGAATTGGGTTGGCAAAAGAAGGGGATGTTCGGACTTTTGGGGGCCGTGACCCCTTGTGCCCAGCACCAACAAACGTGAAAAATATAGAGGCAGTCCTCGACTTAACGACCATTCCTGTGGAGACTGTTTGAAGTTACGGCAGCACTGAAAAAGGTGACTTAGGACCGCATTTCACACTTACAACCGTTGCACATCCCCAGGGTCACGTGATCAATATCTGGGCTCATAGCAACCGGCAAGTATTTATGATGGTTGCAGCGTCCTGGTGTGTGTGTGTGTGTGTGTGTGTTTCCTGTGACCCCCTTTTGCCACTTTCTGAGAAGCCAGCTGTGTGCAGCAGCATCCAAAAAAGCGAATACAATCCTGGGTTGTATAAACAGAGGCGTTGAATCAAAATCACGTGAAGTATTAGTACTGCTTTATAATGCCTTAGTAAGGCCACACCTGGAACGCTGTGTCCAGTTTTGGTCCCCACATTCCAAAAAAGAGGTTGAGACTTTGGAAAATGTGCAAAGAAGAGCAACTAAGATGATCAAAGGCCTGGAGACTAAAACACATGAAGAACGGTTGTAGGAATTGGGAATGGCTAGTCCACGGGTCAGCAACCCGTGGCTCCGGAGCCTCATGTGGCTCTTTGAGCCTTCTCCTGCGGCTCTCAGCCTCCTCTGCCATTTGCAGAGACAGAGACAGAGAGAGGCACTTGTGCTTCCCTTCTCTCTCTCTCTCTCTCTCTCTCTCTCTCTCTCTCTCTCTCTCTCTCTCTCTCTCTCTCTCTCTCTCTGTGTGTGTGTGTGTGTGTTTGTGTAAAAAAGAGAATGGCCTCACGCAGTTCTCCAAGGAGCTGACAAGCTTATTGGGCAGGGCTCCCTTTGCTGCGTCTCTGCAGGAAGCAGGAAGGGCAGGAGACAGTCAGCCGAATAATGTGTGTCAGCTTGTTGGAGAAGAGCCTGAAGCCAGCTTGCCAGGTGAGCAGAAGATCAGAGAGAGGGGGGGAGAGAGAGAGACAGGGAGAGAAGAGGGGGAGAGAGAGAAAGAGGGAGAGAAAAAGAAAGAGGGAGAGAGAGAGAGGAAAGAGAGAGAGAGAGAGAGGGACAGAGAGAGAGAAAAAGAGGGAGAAAGAGGGAGAGAAAGAGGGAGGGAGAGAAAAAGAGAGGGAGAGGAAAGAGAAACAGAGAGAGGGAGAGGAGAGGAGAGAGAGAGAGAGAGAGAGAGAGAACACATGCACAGCAGCCTCTATTTCTTTTTAATTGAACTCTTCAATCATGCTCCCCACCCCTTGTGTGCGCGTGCATGCGTGCACACGTTTTGCGACTCCCAGTGTTTTCTTTTCTCTGGGAAACGGGTCCAAGTGGCTCTTTGAGTGTTTAAGGTTGCAGACCCCTGGCTAGTCTATAGGTTCTCCTGCTTGAGCGGCGGGGAGGGGGGGGGCTGGACTAGAAGACCTCCAGGCTCCCTTCCCGCTCTATTCTGATTGATTGACTTTCCCAGCTGGTTTCAGACAAACAAAGTCAACGGGGGAAGCTGAATTCAATTGCATTTTAGAGTTTCTTACCAGTCATTTCCTAAATGCCGACTCATTTTTCAGGCTGCAATGAGCTACATTTCCAATTATAATAAATCCCCTTTAACAAAGCTCAGCTCGAGGTTGCCAAACTAAGGATGGATTTTGTTTCTTATATCCTTGGAAGAAGTCAGAAGTCATTCCTTATATATAATAATAATAATAATAATAATAATAATAATAATAATAATAATAATAATAATAATAATAATAATAATAAAAAAGTTGGAAAAGGACCTTGGAGGTTATCTAGTCCAACCCCCTGCTCAGGCAGGAAACCCTATACATACATACAGATAGAGAGAGAGATAGAGAGATAGAGATAGATAGATAGATAGATAGATAGATAGATAGATAGATAGATAGATAGATGGATAGAGAGAGAGAGAGAGAGAGAGAGAGAGAGAGAGAGATACACAGATAGACAGATACACAGAGATAAATAGATAGATAGAGAGATAGATAGAGAGATAGATTGATAGAGATAGATAGAGATAGATAGATAGATAGATAGATAGGGAGAGAGAGAGAGAGAGAGAGAGAGATATGTTCCTTTTCCTCTCTTTTTTCTTTATATCTTTCTGCACCTCTATTTCTTTCTCTCCCTTTTATTTCTTTCGCTTTTTTCTTGTCTGTTAGGTCATTTTTATTTGTACGTTTTATAAAAAAAGTTATTACAGTTATTATAATAGGAATCTGTTAACTAACCAGAGAGCCAGTTTGGTCTAGTGATTAAGGCACCATGCTAAAAAGCAGGAGACGGTGAGTTCTAGTCCCGCCTTAGGCATGAAAGCCAGCTGGGTGACTTTGGGCCAATCACCAGGAGACTGTGAGTTCTAGTCTCACCTTAGCCATGAAACCCAGGTGGGTGACTTTGGGCCAATCACCAGGAGACTGTGAGTTCTAGTCCCGCCTTAGCCATGAAACCCAGTTGGGTGACTTTGGGCCAATCACCAGGAGACTGTGAGTTCTAGTCTCACCTTAGCCATGAAACCCAGGTGGGTGACTTTGGGCCAATCACCAGGAGACTGTGAGTTCTAGTCCCGCCTTAGCCATGAAACCCAGTTGGGTGACTTTGGGCCAATCACCAGGAGACTGTGAGTTCTAGTCCCGCCTTAGCCATGAAACCCAGCTGGGTGACTTTGGGCCAATCACCAGGAGACTGTGAGTTCTAGTCTCGCCTTAGCCATGAAACCCAGCTGGGTGTCTTTGGGCCAATCACCAGGAGACAGTGAGTTCTAGTTCTGCCTTAGCCATGAATGCCAGTTGGGTGACTTTGGGCCAATTCCTCTCTCTCTCAACCCAACCCACCTCACAGGGTTGTTAATGTGGAGAAAATGGGACGAGGAAGGTATATTGGATATGTTTGCCACCTTGAGTTATTTGTAAAAAGGATAAATAAATAAAAAGTAAAGATAGATGGGTGTCACGGCTCCGACAGAGAGACAAATAAAGCCGAAAATGTGTAGGGAAAACGGCTGTAGCCTCACTCATTTTCAAAGTTGACAATAGGATACATTGATTTCCCACCTGAAGGAAAACTTCTAAGCTCAGAGAGCGCTAAGGACTCCGTAATACAACCCCCGAACTACACAGATTCTCTTCTGTTGTGAGTTTTTCCTCTGGCTGTGTTGTATTTTCTTTTTAATAGTGTTGGAAGAATAGTCTTCATCATGGTTCAGTCCAAGCCGGGAATAAACAACATGGGGACTGCTTTAGAAAGAAGGTTGTAGTTTATTGAAGAGGAGAGCCAGACAGCAAGATGGCTCTGGCAGGAAAGAGAGAAAAAAGGGCTGAGCACATGTGGGGAGTGGGTTTTTATACCCTCTGGAGCCTTTTGTTTGGAGTTGCTTCCTGTGGCATGAACTTTGACCTGAGTCTGAGTGTGCCCTTTGGCATCTGTGGGTTAATCCTATTATGTATTAATCTGTGGGTTAATCCTATTATGTCCTGTTTTAGAGTTTGGGTGGGGTATGTAGATTTTAGGTGTCTTTGTCTTTGTAATCTTCTAGCTTCAACCTTCCTGAATGGATTATCACATCTGCATTTCTACAAAGCTGGTTTCTGCTTGGGGGAGGGAGACCTGGGGCTATTAAGAAAAACTGGGCATGCTTTTTTGCCCCTTTAAGATCCTTTGAGGAAATATATTTTTCTGCCCTTTTAATATTTCCTTCTCTGGGGGGCTGACTTCCCACAATAGTGTCTGCTGCACGGAGTTGTTGTTGGCGAGATGCTATATAAAGTGATTAAATAAATACGCAAGGAAGACAATCTGGTTTCAGGCTGGAAAAGTTTTTATCGGTGCTTCCCAAGAACAAAAAAACCCCCTGCATTCTCATGGATGCGTGGAAAAACAAGGCAATAACAGAGAAATGTAAATCAAACAGATAATTGTGATCATAATTAAAAACACTGCCTCTGGCATTATGAATCATTAAAGCATCCCCCCTGCCTCGTTAGACGTTTCAAGGTTTTTGTTTGGTGGAGAAGAGGCTGATGCCGTGGCTGTGTGTGTGTGTGTGTTTGTGTATTTACATTTGTGTTTGAAATGTGCTGGCGGTGTCAGAAATATTCTTACCAAACGGATCGAACAAGGAAAAATGCAGAACAGAAAAATTAGAATTTGTTTAGGCCAAGCCTTTGATACCGAATGCATTCATCAAAAACTTCTTCATATTCTAACAGTGAGATCAACCTGAGATCTAGTAAATTAAATCCATGTTTCCCAACCTCTGCAACTTTAAGATGGGTGGATTTCAATTCCCAGAATTCCTCAGCCTGGCTGGGGGATTCTGGGACTTGAAGTCTACCCCCTTTAAAGCTTATTGGCTGGGGGATTCTGAGAGTGGAACTACACCCCAATCTTAAAGCATGTTGGCTGGGGAATTCTGGGACTTGAAATCCCCCCATCTTAAAGCATGCTGGCTGGGGAATTCTGGGAGTCGAAGTCCCCATGTCTTAAAGTTGCCAAGGTTTTGAAATGTTGTGCATTCAGGCAGGATTAACCTGGACTGAGTGTTACTCAACTCCCACTGTTTGGCGCATTACAAAATAAGACTTTCCATGCTTCTAGTCCTCACAGTTTTAACCCACAGACCTGGCCGATAAAGCTGGAATTTAAAAAACCCCAAATTTTCTTTGCAGTTTTGCTAGTGGCCTCCTGGACAATTACTGGTTGCAATTCCGACTTTTCCTCTTGATGTTTCAGACAAGCTCTGCCAATTTCCCACACACACACAAATAAAGAGGATTTAGATGATGGCTTCATAAAGAAAAGTTTCTGTGTGCATGTGTGCGTATACCGATAGAAGAGAATATGTGTAGCTGAGGCTTGAACTGTGGGGTCCTGAGTTGGGTGGTTTTCTTGCAGACGTTTCATTACCCAACTAGGTAACATCATCAGTGCTGTACGGGAGGGGGGTTTGTGGAGAGGTGGAGGTATAGTATAGGGGGTACCTTGCTCAATAGTAGTAACTGTGAGAGGGATCTCGGAGTACTAGTGGACAAGTATTTAAATATGAGCCAGCCGTGTGCTGCAGCTGCCAAAAAAGCCAACACAGTGCTAGGCTGCATTAACAGAGGGATAGAATCAAGATCACGTGAAGTATTAATACCACTTTACAAGGCCTTGGTAAGGCCACACTTGGAATACGGCATCCAGTTTTGGTCACCACGATGTAAAAAAGATGTTGAGACTCTAGAAAGAGTACAGAGAAGAGCAACAAAGATAATTAGGGGACTGGAGGCTAAAGCATATAAGGAACGGTTGCTGGAATTGGGTATGTCCAGTTTAATGAAGAGAAGGACGAGGGGAGACATGATAGCAGCGTTCCAATATCTCAGGGGCTGCCCCAAAGAAGAAGGAGTCAACTAGGTAACCTCATCAAGGTATGTGTGTCTGTGTATGTGACTTTGTGTTCATTGAATGGTTACAAAATAGTGGACAATGAGGAAGCAAGTCTCCTCTTTCTAGTGGCCTGCAACCTTTTTTTGTTGTTGTTGTTAGTTGCGAAGTCATGTCCGACCCATCGCGACCCCGTGGACAACATTCCTCCAGGCCTTCCTATCCTCTGCCATCTTCTGGAGTCCATTGAAGCTCACTCCTACTGCTTCAGTGACTCCATCCAGCCCCCTCCTTCTCTGTCGTCCACGTCTTCTTTTGCCCTCCATCTTTCCCAGCATTAGGCTCTTCTCCAGTGAGTCCTTCCTTCTCATTAGGTGGCCAAAGGACTTGAGTTTCAACTTCAGGATCTGGCCTTCTAAAGAGCAGTTGGGGTTGATCTCCTCCAGGACTGACCGGTTGGATCGCCTTGCAGTCCAGGGGACTCACAGGAGTCTTCTCCAGCACCAGAGTCCAAAGGCCTCCATTCTTTGGCGCTCAGCCTTTCTTATGGTCCAACTTTCACAGCCATACATTGCAACTGGGAAAACCATGGCCTTGACTATACGCACTTTTGCTGGCAGGGTGACGTCTCTGCTTCTTAGTATGCTGTCTAGATTTGCCATAGCTTTCCTCCCCAGGAGCAAGCCTCTTCTAATTTCTTGGCTGCAGTCCCCATCTGCAAAAAACCTTCTCCAAAGTGTTGGGAGTCTGTTTTTGGATGGGATACCCGAGAGAGGATGGGGAGAACTCATTCTCTGTCGTTCTGGAGGGCCAGGCCCAGGAAGAAGTAAAACTTAAGAGGCAGATATTACATGGCGTTTCCTGAGAGTAAGAGCTGTTAGCCATTCAGTTGGGTTTTCTGTCGCACAACCCTTTGTTTAGCCACTGTTCCTAGTTACGAAGGACCAACAGGTAGTCCTCGACTTACGGCCACAAGGAAGCCCCAAATTTCTGTTGTTAAACGAGATGTTTGTTAAGTGAGCTTTGCCCCATTTAGCAACTTTTCTTCCCACAGTTCATGGCAGTTGATAAGTTAGTAACCCGGTTGTTAAGTGAATCGCGGCAGGTGATAAATTAGTAACCCGGTTGTTAAGTGAATCGTGGCAGTTGATAAGTTAATAACCCGGTTGTTAAGTGAATCGCAGCAGTTGGTAAGTTAGTAACCCGGTTGTTAAGTGAATCACGGCAGTTGATAAGTTACTAACCCGGTTGTTAAGTGAATCATGGCAGTTAAGTTAGTAACCGGGTTGTTAAGTGAATCACGGCAGTTAATAAGTTAGTAACCCGGTTATTAAGTGAATCACGGCAGTTGATAAGTTAGTAACGCAGTTGTTAAGTGAATCACGGCAGTTGATAAATTAGTAACGCGGTTGTTAAGTGAATCACGGCAGTTGATAAGTTAGTAACCTGGTTGTTAAGTGAATCGCGGCAGTTGATAAGTTAGTAACCTGGTTGTTAAGTGAATCACGGTAGTTGTTAATTTAGTAACCCGGTCATTAAGTGAATCTGGCTTCCCCCGTCGACTTTGCTTGTCAGAAGATCGCCAAAGGGGATCATGTGACCCCGGGACTCTGCAACCGTCATAAATGTGAGTCAGTTGTCAAGTATCCGAATGTAAATCACGTGACCCTGGGGAGGCTGCAACGGTCGTAAGTGTGAAAAACGGTCTTAAGTCACTTCCTTCAGTGCCGTTGTAACTTTGAACGGTCACTAAACGAACCATTGTAAGTCGAGGACTTCCTGTACTCGGAGGTGACTTCTGACCAGGATTTGAAGTTCTGATGGTTTTCCGTTCACCCAGAATGCAAAACACTGCATGATACTTTGTCCTCAACTTACAACTCCAACTGAGTCCAACGTTTCGACTGCTTAGCAAGACGGTTGTTAAGTGAGTTTTGCTCCATTTCATGACTTTTTTTTTGGCCACAGTCGTTAAGCGAATCACTGCAGTTCTTAAGCGAATCACTTAATCGTTAAATGAATCTGCTCCTCTTATTTCTTTCGCTTGTCGGAAGCAACTGGAAAGATTTATAAAGGGGGATCACGGGACCCCGGGACAGTGCAACTGTCATAAGTACATGCCAGTTTCCACAGGCCTGAATTTGGATCACTTGACCACCGTGCTCGAAATAGGCCTAGGGGAAAAAAACAAACAAATGTAGAATTTAGTTTGAAGATTTAATAGTTGTAATTCAGATAGTCCTCGCCTTACAACCGAGCCTCATATTTGCTAAAGCAACGGTTGTAAGTGTGAAAACCGGTGACGGCTCACAGTTTTCAGTGCCATTGTGACTTTGAAGATAAGATAAGATAAGATGAGATGAGATGAAATGAGATAATAATAATAATAATAATAATAATAATAATAATAATAATAATAATAATAATAATAATAATAATAATAATAATAATAATAATAATAAAGTTGGAAGGGACCTTGGAGGTCATCTAGTCCAACCCCTTGCTCAGGCAGGAACAATGGCTGTCCAGTCTCTTCTTATAAACTTCCAGTGTTGGAGCATTCACCGCTTCTGGAGGCAGGTGGTTCCACTGGTTAATTGTTCTCACTGTCAGGAAGTTTCTCCTTAGTTCTAGGTTGCTTCTCTCCTTGGTTAGTTTCCATCCGTTGATAAGATAAGATAAGAAGATAAGATAAGATAAGATAAGATAAGATATAAGATAAGATAAGATAAGATAAGATAAGATAAGATAAGATAAGATGGTAAGATAAGATAACCTTTATTGTCATTTTTTTTACTGTGGGCACAACGGCACACATCAAAAATGAAATTTAGTTGCCTGCTGTCAAAGTGAAACACATACATGACACACACCTAAAACATACTATGTACAACATATGTATAGACCCACACCCCTACATATACGTAGCAAATAAATATTAAACACTGACCATCTTGAATATAAAACAGAAGGAGGAAGCTTGAAGAGTTCACAAGGTTAATGCTGTATGGAATGAAACTATGGCTGAATCTGGATGTTCTGCTACGGATACCACAAAGCCTCCTCCCACTAAAGGCCATTAAACGAACGGGCGTAAGTCCAGGACGCCCCCCCCCGTAGCGGGAAAATCCACAGATCAAACTTTATAAATTCAACCTTTCTGAACAGGCCTCTTTGTGGCAGATAAAAACGCAGGAGCCCAGGCCGAGAACACCTGCCTGCAGCAAAAAAAATTTAATATTTTATTTTTCTTTCAACTAATACTTTTTTTTTAAAAGAACACATTAATAATAAAACCGAAACCGCTGTAAAGAAGGGCCAGTTCTGGGATCGCTGCTCTGGCTCGGAGGCATCTGGATAAGCAGATTTGTTTATTTCATTTTTATTTTATTTTTTAAATACACGGGCTGCAGTTTATTTTGCAATCTCGGGGTTTATAATTAAAAGCCTCATTGGAGGATTAATGTCAAGCGTGAAGCCAAACAGAAGGTTGTGGGGGGAGGCTGGGGGGGGGACAGAGAGCAGATTGCAAAGGGACCGGGGCGGTTTGTGCTAAGCGCCGGTGGCGGGATGCGAGCCAGCCCTGCAGGGGAGATTTCCCGCACACGCTGCCAATATGCCGGTGGTCCTCCACTTACGACCGTTCGTTTAGAAACCGTTCGGAGTTACACAACGGCACTGAAAAAAGTGACTTAGGACCGTTTCTCACACTTAACGGCCGTTGCAGCGTCCCCAGGGTCACATGATCAAAATTCAGACGTTTGACAACTGACTTGTATTTATGACGGTTGTCATGTTCCAGGGGGGGGGGGTGTCATATAATCTCCTTTTGCCACCTTCTGACAAGCAAAGTCAATGGGGGAAGCCGGATTCAGTTAACAACCCTGTTACTAACTTAACAACTGCAGGGATTCACTTAACAACCGTGGAAAGAGAGGCTGTAAAATGGGGCAAAACTCACTTAATGAATGTCTCGCTTAGCAATGGAAATGTGGGGCTCAACCGTGGTCATAAGACAAGGACTGCCTGCATAATAATAATAAAATCGGAAGGGAACTTGGAGGTCATCTAGTCCAACCCCCTGCTCAGGCAGGAAACCCTATACCATTTCAGACAAATGGCTGTCCAGTCTCTTCTTAAAAACTTCCAGTGTTGGAGCATTCACAGCTTCTGGAGGCAGGTTGTTAATAATAATAATAAAGTTAGAAGGGACCTTGGAGGTCATCTATTCCAACCCCCTGCTCAAGCAGGAAACCCTGTCCCATTTCAGACAAATGGCTGTCCAGTCTCTTCTTAAAAACTTCCAGTGTTGGAGCATTCACTGCTTCTGGAGGCAGGTTGTTCCATTGGTTAATTGTTCTCACTGTCAGGAAGTTTCTCCTTAGTTCTAGGTTGCTTCTCTCCTTAGTTCTAGGTTGCTTCTCTCCTTGATGAGTTTCCATCCGTTGCTTCTTGTCCTGCCTTCAGGCGCTTTGGAGAATAGCTTGACTCCCTCTTCTTTGGGGCAGCCCCTGAGATACTGGAAGACTGCTATCACGTCACCCCTCGTCCTTCTCTGCATTAAACGAGACATACCCAATTCCAGCAACCGTTTTAGCCTCCAGTCCCCTGATCATCTTTGTTGCTCTTCTCTGCACTTTTTCTGGAGTCTCAACATCTTTTTTACATCGTGGTGACCAAAACATGTAGATACTCACCCCATAAACTCAGCCGCCGATAGTTTTTCATCAAAACGCCACCCCCCAAAAAATGCGGGTGGCCTTATCCGTGCCGGGCACAGTTTCACGGTATTTTGGTTCAAAATTTAAAGCTGGCTTCTTGCAGATGGCCTTTATCCATGAGCTGCGGGTGAGACTCTGTGATCTGGAAAAAAAAAAAGGACCAGGCATCGCACATTTTAATTGAATTCACCTAGTTTGCAAGCCGAGCAGTGAACCACGGGTCAAAGCAGAAGAAGCCGTGTTCAGTTCTGGACCCCACAATTGTAGAAGAACACCAGCCGATTAAAACAGTTTTGGGGAGGAATGAAGATTTTACAGGCAGTCCCCGACTTACCACAGTTCATTTAGTGATCATTCAAAGTTACAACGGCACGGTTGCTGGAACTGGCTCAGATTTTATCTTCCTGGGGTCCAAGATCACCGCAGATGGGGACTGCAGCCAAGAAATTAGAAGACGCTGGCTCCTAGGGAGAAAAGCTATGGCAAATCTAGACAGCATACTAAGAAGCAGAGACATCACCCTGCCAACAAAAGTGCATATAGTCAAGGCCATGGTTTTCCCAGTTGCAATGTATGGCTGTGAAAGTTGGACCATAAGAAAGGCTGAGCGCCAAAGAATGGAGGCCTTTGAACTCTGGTGCTGGAGAAGACTCCTGCGAGTCCCCTGGACTGCAAGGCAATCCAACCGGTCAGTCCTGGAGGAGATCAACCCCGACTGCTCTTTGGAAGGCCAGATCCTGAAGTTGAAACTCAAGTACTTTGGCCACCTAATGAGAAGGAAGGACTCACTGGAGAAGAGCCTGATGCTGGGAAAGATGGAGGGCAAGAGAAGAAGGGGACGACGGAGAAGGAGGTGGCTGGATGGAGTCACTGAAGCAGGAGGCATGAGCTTCAATGGACTCCAGAAGATGGTAGAGGACAGGAAGGCCTGGAGGAACGTTGTCCATGGGGTCGCGATGGATCGGACACGACTTCGCAACTAACAACAACAGTTTAGTGAAGAGAAGGACGAGGGGTGACATGATAGCAGTGTTCCAATATCTCAGGGGCTGCCCCAAAGAATAGGGAGTCAAGCTGTTCTCCAAAGCACCAGAAGGCAGGACAAGAAGCAACGGATGGAAACTCATCAAGGAGAGAAGCAACCTAGAACTAAGGAGGAATTTCCTGACAGTTAGAACAATTAACTAGTGGAACAACTTGCCTCCAGATGTTGGTCAATGCTCCAACACTGGAAGTTTTTAAGAATAGAATAGAATAGAATAGAATAGAATAGAATAGAATAGAATAGAATAGAATAGAATAGAGCTGTTTGTGTGTGTGCGTGTGAAGATCTGCAGTTTTGTTTTTGATACTTCGAAAACAAGCCTGTCTCTTTTACGACTTGAATTTCACTGGGTTAAATGGGAAATTTTTCTTTCCTTTTTCCATTCAGCCTCTATCGGGGAGAGTCAGCCAAGCAAAGAGACTCTCTCCTCTATTAAGTCAAGGAACCGACGTCGGTTTTTTCCTTTCTCATTTTTCGCGGCTCATCAAAGTCGCAAATTGTGTTGAGATGTTCACTGTTCAGTGTCTCTGCCTTATGACCCTCGTTTCTGCAAACCGTTTCGTTTGCAGTTTTGCAGGTCGTTCCTTCAAAGCCTTTTCCCCAAGACATTAAGGGAAAAAAATGTAAGCTCTTTTCATAAATACACGATATTTGTGTAGATGTTGGTTTTGCTGCCCAGAGTCCCAGGGAGGTTGAGACGGGCAGCTATAAAAATGGAATAAATAACAATAACAATAATAAAGTTGGAAGGTACCTTGGAGGTCATCTAGTCCAGAGGTCCCCAACCTTTTGGCACCAGGGATCGGTTTCATGGAAGACAATTTTTCCATGGACTGGGAGTGGGGTGGGATGGAGAGGGTAGGTGGGGGCTTCAGGATGATTCAAGTGTTTTGAAGGAAAAGTCTTCATCGTGGTTCAGTCCAAGCTGGGAATAATCAAAATGGCGACTGCTTTAGAAAGAAGGTTGCAGTTTATTGAAGAGGAGAGACAGACAGAAAGATGGCTCTGGAAAATGAGAGTGACCACATGTAGTAGGGCAGTGGTGGCGAACCTATGGCATGGGTGCCAGAGGCAGCACTCAGAGCCCTCTCTGTGGGCATGCGCCTCGTCGCCCCAGTCCTAGGCCTTCAGCTGGGTTTTATAAAACCTTTTCGCTTTAGGCCTCCGCCGCCGTGTGCAAAAAAAAAAAAAAAGGTTCAATCAATCAGTCAATTTCAACTTCTCGCGGGAAAAAAAAAGATCTTGCAAAGTTGGAATTGATTGAACTTTTTAGTCCCACCCAGTCTGCCATTACCACCGCAGCCATGCCCCCTCAATGGGCCACGCCCACCCAATGGGCCACGCCCACCTGGCACTCAACGATGCATAAGTGGGTTTTGGGTTGCAGTTTGGGCACTCGGTCTCTAAAAGGTTCGCTATCACTGTAGTAGGGAGTGGGTTTTTATACCTTCTTGGGCTTTTGTTTGGAGTTGTTCCTGTGTCATGAACTTTGACCTGAGTCTGAGTGTGCCTTTCTGGTATTCTGATGGTGGCGGGTTAATCCTATTATGTCCTGTCTTAGAGTTTGGGTGGGGTATGTAGATTTTAAGGGACTTTGTCTTCCTGATCTCTTCTAGCTGGAGGGCTCCATCCTTCCTGAATGGATTATTACATCTGCATTTCTAAAAGCTGGTTTCTGCTGAGTTGTCTGGCTGGGGGTGTGTGTGTGAAGTTTCTGCTTTTTTAAAGATCTCCTCCATTATTATTTTGGGGAAATTTTGTTATTGTTAGTTGCGAAGTCGTGTCCGACCCATTTGCGACCCCATGGACAACGTTCCTCCAGGCCTTCCTGTCCTCTACCATCTTCTGGAGTCCATTGAAGCTCACGGCTCCTGCTTCAGGGACTCCATCCAGCCACCTCATTCTCTGTCGTCCCCTTCTTCTCTTGCCCTCCATCTTTCCCAGCATTAGGCTCTTCTCCAGGGAGTCCTTCCTTCTCATTGGGTGGCCAAAGTACTTGAGTTTCAACTTCAGGATGAAATATATTCTGCCTTTTTAATATTCCCCAAAAATATTTCTTTTCTCTGGATTGTTCCTACAAGTGCATTACATTTTTTGATAATTTTCTAAATAAACAAACGAATAAATAAATAATGCACTTATTTCTATTATTATTACATTGTATTAGATCAGACCAGTGACTTTCTGCTTCTAAGAAAGTGGGAAGGAAGAGATAATCCTAAACTCAGCCTTCCTGCAAAACCCAGCATGTTAAAGAAGTGCTGAGAACACACACATACACACACACACACACAGAGACAGAGACAGAGACAGAGGGAGAGAAAATAGAGAGAGAGCAAACCAACTCGTTTGGCTTGCAAACTTGGAGAGCTGCAGAAGAAAGGAAATAAACCAAAATAAACCATGAAAAGCAGGCAGGATGTTGCCAAAACACGTGGCACCTGGAGCAACAAAACAAAATAAAAAAACTCCGGTTGAAGTGCAACGNAGCTGGTCATCTGCCTTGTTTTAGAGAGTCGTTGAGGCCACTTGGAGGTTTACCTGTTCCAAGAAGGATCCACAACCATTTGCACCACTCAGGTGACCCTGAGGACACAGGTAACCCTCCAGGTGGCATCAACGACTCTCTAAAAGAAGGCAGGACTTGGGTCTGGCTAGTCTGAAGAAAAGAAGAAATAGGGGAGACATGATAGCAGTATTCCAGTATTTGAGAGGCTGCCACAAAGAAGAGGGGGTCACGTTCTTCTCCAAAGCACCAGAGGGAAGGACGAGAAACAATGGTTGGAAACTGACCAAAGAGGGAAGCAACCTGGAATTAAGGAAAAAGTTCCTGACAGTGAGGACAATCAACCAGTGGAACAGCTTGCCACCAGAAATCGTGGGTGCCCCATCACTGGAGGTTTTTAAGAAGAGACTAATCTCCTGTCTGAGATGGTATAGGCTTCTCCTGCCTGAGCGGGGGGCTGGACTAGAAGACCTCCAAAGTCCCTTCCTATTCTATTCTATTCTATTCTATTCTATTCTATTCTATTCTATTCTATTCTATTCTATTCTAATCTATTCTATTCTATTCTATTATCTCAGGGGCTGCCCCAAAGAAGAGGATGTCAAACTATTCTCCAAAGCACCTGAAGGCAGGACAAGAACGAACGGATAGAAACTAACCAAGGAGAGAAGCAACGAGGAATTAAGGAGAAATTTCCTAACTGTGAGAACAATTAACCAGTGGAACAGCTTGCCTCTAGAAATCGTGGGCGCTCCATCACTGGAGGTTTTCAAGAAGAGACTGGACAGTCACTTGTCTGAGATGACATAGGCTCTCCTGCTTGAGCGGGGGCTGGACTAGAAGACCTCCAAGGTCCCTTCCAGCTCAATTCTATTCTATTTGTTCGTTTGGTATTGCTCTTTGTATTTTTCATTTCTCATTACTAAGTCATTGTTTTGCTATAATTAGGGGACCCGCTGGGAGTCTCTACCTCGTTGCATCAGGCTAGGAATCTGATAAAGAGAGAAATGAATAAACAAACCATCTTCGTGCATTAGATTTATGATATATTTAGCCGCCCCACTGTTCTCTCTCGGGATAATTACAAGGTTGCATGCAGGAAGGCAAAAAAAATAAAAATAATGGCTGCAATTACAGGTAGTTCTTGACTTATCACAGGTCACTTAGCCACTGTTCAAAGTTGCAACAAGCCCCAAAACAGGGAGCCATACCCAGTTTCAATCAGATCAATCAGAATAGAGTTGGAAGGGACCTTGGAGGTCTTCTAGTCTGACCCCCTGCTCAGGCAGGAAACCCTCTACCATTCCAAGCAAGTGACTGTCCAGTTTCTTCTTTTGAAAACTTCCAGTGATGGAGCACCCACTTCTGGAGGCAGGCTGTTCCACTGGTTAATGGTCCTCACTGTCCGGAAGTTTCTCCTTAGTTCTAGGTTGCTTCTCTCCTTGATTAGTTTCCATCCATTGCGGGAAATTGCTATTGACTTCTGTTTTCAAGCAAAAACTGCCTCATAGTAAACAATGGATTTGCTTAATGACTGTGAGGTTTGCTTAATGACAGGCTGTAAGATTGACTCTGGTCACATGATGACCTGCTTTACGACTGTAATGGCTTACAACGGTAATTGCAGTGCTAGATTAGAGTTGTAACTCGAGGACTACAGATAGTCCTTGACTTGCGACCACAATTGAGCCCAAAATTTATGTTGCTAGGTGAGACAGTGGTGAAGTGAGTTTGGCTTCATTTTACGACCTTCCTTGCCACAGTTGTTCAGTGAAACACGGCAGTTGCTAAGTGTTGGAATACATGTTAGAATGTATTTTGTATTGCCACAGCTACAGAATTATTCAGCCAGTAGATGGCAGTATTTAGTGTGCCTCTATGGTTATACTCTATGGTTTCTCTATGTTTTGAGGAGAGTTTCCTGTGACAATTGAGACAGTTAACAAGTAGTTGAGCAGTAAAGCACATGGTGATTGTACTCTTTGTTTGCTCTGTGTGGTGCTTTCCTTCCTTCCTTCCTTCCTTCCTTCCTTCTTCCTCCCGCCTTCTTCCTTCCTTCTTCCTATTGACATTTATCCATCCATCCTTCCTTCCTTTCTTCCTTCCCTCTAGCCTCGTTCATTCTTCTTTCCTTCTTCCTCCCTCCCTCCATCTTCCTTCCTTCATTCTTCCTATTGACCTTTATCCATCCTTCCTTCCTTCCTTCC
>NW_015390489.1:50030-62152 GCF_001527695.2 Protobothrops mucrosquamatus | reverse complement strand
GATATCTGTGGTTTAATCCTATTATCATATCCTGCTTCCCAGGTGATGGGGCTAATGACTCCTAGAGTTTGGGTGGGGCATGCAGATTTTCTCTTTGTCTTCTTGATTGCTCTGGCTTCAACTTTCTGATGGTTTTACATCTGCATTTGTATGGGGCTAGGTCTTGCTTGGGGCAGAGAGATTTGGAGCCAAAGTTGGTGTCTGCTTTTTAAAATACTTTTGAGGAAATATATATTTCTGCCCTTTTAATATTTCCTTCTCTGGGGCTCTGACTTCCCACATATCCTTCCTAGCCATGCCTGTAGATCAGGGTCCCCAACCCCCGGTCCATGGACCAGTACCGGGCTGCAGCATGCCAGCCACCAGTCCGCACAAACAAACAAAGCCCCATCCGTGGGATGCAGGCAGCACACAAAACCATGCACCCTCCGGTCCGTGGGAAAACCTCTCTCCACGGAACCGGTCCTTGGTGCCCAAAAGTTTGAGGACCTCTGCTAATAGATAGTTGAAGTCCATTCATCTTAAAGCATGCTGGCTGGGAAATTCTGGGAGTTGAAGTCCACTTAATTTAAAGCATGCAGACTGGGGAATTCTGGGAGTGGAAGTCCACCCATCTTAAATCATGCTGACTGGGGGATTCTGGGAATTGAAGTCCACCCATCTTAAAGCATGCTGGATGGGAATTCTGGGAGTTGAAGTCCACCCATCTTAAAGTATGCCAGCTGAGGAATTCTGGGAGTTGAAGTCCACCCATCTTAAAGCATGCTGGCTGGGGAATTCTGGGAGTAGAAATCCACCCATTTTAAAGCATGCTGGCTGGGGAATTCTGGGAGTAGAAGTCTCCCCATCTTAAAGGATGCTGGCTGGGGGATTCTGGGAGCTGAAGTCTACTTATCTTAATGCATGCAGGCTGGGGAATTCTGGGAGCTGAAGTCCACCCATCTTAAAGCATGCTGACTGGGGGATTCTGGGAATTGAAGTCCACCCATCTTAAAGCATGCTGGCTGGGGAATTCTGGGAGTGGAAGTCCACCCATCTTAAAGCATGCTGGCTGGGGAATTCTGGGAATGGAAGTTTGTAAAGTCGCAATCGTTGCCCAGCCCTGTTCTCTAACAATTAAACTGAAGGTTATCAGTGGGGTGAACAAGGTTTCCTGGGAGGTGTCGATCAATAATAGTAAACATTGTGAAAGCAATGCAGTGATTAAAAATCAAACTATGCTGCTTTTGCTTTTTGATTAATAAGTTAGTAGATTGTGGGAATGCTCTAGTGATGTAATTGATCTTGATTTTTGGAAAGCAAAGTCTCCCGTAATGTTTGGATTAGTAAGGTTTATGAGATGAGTCGAAGGCTGGGTTGAAAACTGAGTTCCCATCAGCGCTTCTTTGAATAAGCTGCAGCGAAGGGTCAACTGGAATGATCAAGGTTCTAGTCCTGGTCGAGGTAGGATTATCAGGTTTGCAGGTGGCATAAAACTAAATGCAAAGAGACTAGAAGATAAAAACAGAATCCCAAACGATCACGTTAAGTAAAGGGAACGACATCAAAAATGAAGTTTAATAAGCCACAATGCAGAGTTCTTGACTTTGGGTGACCGGTTGCTAGTCCCTGTTGTTTTCTTGGCAACATTTTTAAAAGTGATTTGTTCTTGTCTTCTTCCTGGGGCTGGGAAGGAGTGACTGGCCCAAACTCACCCAGCTGGCTTTATGCCCAGAACTAACAGTCTCCAACTTTCTAGCCTGGGGCCTTAATCTGCACCAAATTAGCTCTTTTACATGCATTAAGAAAGAGTTTTCAAATACATTCTATACCTTTCCCCTTCTTCCCATTAGTATGGGGCCAATTATCTACCCGAAGCCCTTCCTTGGCATAAAGCAATCAGCTTTCTGGAAGCTGAACCTTTACCAGCCTTTCCTGGTTTTTCATCATCTTTAATTGTGCACTGAATTCGTTTTCAAGAAGGCATAACACAAAAGGAAAAAGGGCTGAGCTGGGAAGAGGAAAACGATATTCAAATCCCAGTTAATATTTCCTTCCAGTCCTGACTCCTGGTGAATATACGGATAATACTAATACTAACACTAATAATACTAATAAAGTTGGAAGGGACCTTGGAGGTCATCTAGTCCAACCCCCTGCTCAGGCAGGAAACCTTATACCATTTCGGACAAATGGCTGTCCAGTCTCTTCTTCAAAAACTCCCAGTGTTGGAGCATTCACAGCTTCTGGAGGCAGATTGTTAATAATAATAATGAAGTTGGAAGGGACCTTGGAGGTCATCTAGTCCAACCCCCTGCTCAGGCAGGAAACCCTATATCATTTCGGACAAATGGCTGTCCAGTCTCTTCTTCAAAACTTCCAGTGTTGGAACATCCACCACTTCTGGAGGCAGGTTGTTCCACTGGTTAATTGTTCTAACTGCCAGGAAGTTTCTCCTTAGTTCCAGATTGCTTCTCTCCTTGATTACCTTCCATCTGTTGCTTCTTGTCCTGCCTTCAGGCGCTTTGGAGAATAGCTTGACTCCCTCTCCTTTGGGTCAGCCCCTGAGATACTGGAAGGCTGCTATCATCTCCCCCCGTCCTTCTCTTCATTAAACTAGTCTCTGAAATTTTATTTGCACCCTTTTTTGCCATTGCCTTCATCCTAGGGCTGAGACAAAGCGGCTGGCCCAAAATCGCCAGTTGTTTTTGTACCTAAGGCAGGTCTGGAACTCCCAGTCTCCCAGTTTCTAGCCTGTTGCTTTGATTCCTTGCCAGCAACAACTTAATGGAGCCTCCAAAGACAGTCAACTTTTCAGAGCTAAATCTCCATCCTTCTCCTGCAGCCTCATCCTGATCCTGATTTTGCAGAAACTTGCGATTCGATCTTTTTGCTACCATTAATTTATAATTTAAGAGGAAGCAAAAGGATTTTCCTTGTAAGATACCCTGTGTTCTTTTTGTTTTTTCCAGCTGCGCTGGGGACGTTAGATTTCAGCTTGCTGTACGATCAGGAAAACAACGCTCTTCATTGCACAATCAACAAAGCCAAGGTAGGTGTCTACCAATTTCTGAAAATCCCTCGTTTTTTTCTGTGGATCAAACAGGATGCCGTTATTAACGTCGGCATCCTGACCTCATACTTTAGGTGCAGCATACTCTGGCGTGTAATTTTATGGTTTGGATGTTCGGGCTCTCTATTTACCAGTTAGTTTCAAAAACTGTTTTGCAACGCATGAAGCTTGAAGCTAAGTCATGCCAAAAGAATTTGAGGAGCAGATAACAGAATAAAGTAAGGTAAAGTAAGGTTCTACATTTAGGCAAGAAAAACCAAATGTACAGGTACAGTATAGGTGGTACCTGGCTCAATAGTAGCAACTGTGAGAGGGACCTCGGAGTCCTAGTGAACAATCACTTAACTATGAGCCAGCCGTGTCCTGCAGCTGCCAAAAAAGCCAACACAGTGCTGGGCTGCATTAACAGAGGGAGAGAATCAAGATCACGTGAACTGTTAATACCACTTTACAAGGCCTTAGTAAGGCCACACTTGGAATAATGCATCCAGTTCTGGTCACCACAATGTAAAAAAGATGTTGAGACTCTAGAAAGAGTACAGAGAAGAGCAACAAAGATGATCAGGGGACTGGAGGCTAAAACATATAAGGAACGCAACGACCTTAACCCTTACAGATCAAATTGCTTCTCTTCCTACTCTCCCCTGTACTATCGTCCCAAGGTCATAGAGTCCCCGACGGGGTTTCTTCTTCTTCAGTTCGATAAGAGGTTTCGCGGACTTCCGTCCTCTTCTTCGTTGCCTACCTTTGACTAGTTCCTCTTTTCGTTGGATCTTGATTCCTCTTTGAAGGACACAGTTAGAACAATTAACCAGTGAAACAACCTGCCTCCAGAAGCGGTGAATGCTCCAACACTGGCAGTCATAAGTATGTATGAGGACTTCACTTTTTTCAGCACTGCGGTAACCTTGAATTGTCACTAAACGAAGGATTGTAAGTTGAGGACAGCCTATACGGGTAATCCCCGACTTACAACCATTCGTTCAAAGTTATAGCGGCAGTGAAAAAAGGTGAGTTATGGCCATTTTTCATACTTAGGACTGTTGCAACATCCCTTTGGTCACATGATCAATCTTGAAATTCTTGACAACTGGAATGTACCTATGACGGTTGCAATGTCCTGGGGTTAACGTCATCCCCTTTTGCGATCTTCTGACAAACAAAGTCACCACAATGTAAAAAAGATGTTGAGACTCGGAAAAGAGTGAAGAGAAGAGCAACAAAGATGATTAAGGGACTGGAGGCTAAAACATACAAAGAACGGTTGCTGGAATTGGGGATGTCTAGTTTAATGAAGAGGAGGACGAGGGGGGACAGGATAGCAGTCTTTCAGTATCTCAGGGGCTGCCCCAAAGAAGAGGGAGTCAAGCCATTCTCCAAAGCCCCCCCTGAAGGCAGGACAAGAAGCAACGGATGGAAACTCATCAAGGAGAGAAGCAACCTGGAACTAAGGAGAAACTTCCTGACAGTGAGGACAATTAACCAGTGGAACAACCTGCCTCCAGAAGCGGTGAATGCTCCAACACTGGAAGTTTTTAAGAAGAAACTGGACAGCCATTTGTCCGAAATGGTATAGGGTTTCCTGCCTGAGCAGGGGGTTGGACTAGATGACCTCCAAGGTCCCTCCCAACTTTATTGTTATTATTATCTTTTATTCATTAAACATGAACCTCAGTCAACTGAACATTCAAATTGACTGGGGCTGATGGTTGACACGGGTTGCTACCAGCATCCTAGGTGTCAACCAGGTACCTCCTTAAAATATAAGATGTTCCGAGTTATTATTGTTGTTGTTTTGTTGTTGTTGTTGTTGTTGTTGTTGTTATTATTATTATTATTATTATTATTATTATTATTTCAGTGGGGAAGCCACTGACACTTAACACCAATGTCACTAACTTAACGACTGCAGCGATTCACTTATGAACAGAGCGATGGTAAAATGGGGCCAAACTCACTTAACAACTTTCGGGTCTCCATTGCGGTCGTAAGGCGAGGACTCCCCCTACAAGAAATGGAGCTTCCACATTTAAAGGCATTCTATACAAATCACTGCCTCTGAGCCACTGTCACGAACCGGGCCACGTGACTTCCCTTCTCAGCTAGGAACGATTTTATTTTATTTTATTTTATTTTATTTTTGGCCAACGTGCTGCCAACATCCCGGCGCGGTAAAAACCGAGTTGCAGCGCTTGATCAAGGAACACACACCGTTTGTGTGGTCTATTGCAGAGGTCCCCGACCTTTTAGGCACCAGGGACCGATTCCGTGGAGAGAGGTTTTTCCGTGGATCGGAAGGGTGCCTGGTTTGAATCCCGCAAATGGGGCTTTGCTTGTTTGTGCCACGTGGCAAAGTGGCAATCAATAACCGTCCACCGATTCCCCCACCGAAGCTCTCCCATCCTGGTTTCTCAGCCCCCTTTCCCATAAATGGCCCCCTCCCCTCCCCTGGGAAAAAAAGAGGAACGTGGGAAACGGAACATGTGGTGCCGTTCAGCAGAAGAGAGCAGGTGGGCGAGAGAGGCTCACCGGCTCCTCGCCAAACTCCAGTCCCGGCGATGGACATGCACATCCCCAAAAATGGTGGAAAAATTTGGCGGCAAAATGGGAAGGGATGAGTAATTCCTGCCTTCTTCTTCCCCCCCCCCGCCCCGCCTTCCATCTAATATTGGTTCCTGGACCACCCCCTCCATTCCTTTTCTCTTGATCAACATCGCTGCCTGGAAAATTGCCGGCTTGAGCTGTTTTCCACGCCCACCAATTTGGCAGGAAAAAAAGAGTTCCCGTTGGACATATTGCTGGATGGGGGGGGAAATGGGGGGGGAGAGTCGGTGGATGGGCGGTGGGCTTTCATACCGCAGGTCGTCTTCTACTGAATGACCGCAACGGGGTCCCAAATTTTCTGTTGCTAAGCGAGGCAGTCGAGTCAGTTTCGTTCCTTTTGCGACTTTTCTTGCCGTAGCCGTTAAGCGAATTGCGACAGTGGTTCGATTAGTGACACGGTTGCTAAATGGGTCGCCGCAGTTGTTAAGCAGTCGTTCAGTGAATCGGGCTTCCCCCCCCCCCATTGACTTTTCTTGTCAGAAGGCCGCCAAAGGGGATCGTGTGACGCCACTGGGATGCTGCAACTGTCATAAGTACATGCCAGTTTCCAAGCCTAATAATAATAATAATAATAATAATAATAATAATAATAATAATAATAATAATAATAATAATAATAATAATAATAATAATAATAATAATAAAAATAATAAAAATAATAATAATGATGATGCGACTATATCTGTAATACCATCAAACATCCACATCTGCCTATCCCAGGTCCTGGGTAAGGACTCGATAGACAAAATGCCAAATCCAGTCTGAACATCTGGCTGACTGTGCGATGATCCATCATCATCATCATCATCATCATCATCATCATCAAGTTGGAAGGGACCTTGGAGGTCATCTAGTCCAACCCCCTGCTCAGGCAGGAAACCCTATACCATTTCAGACAAATGGCTGTCCAGTCTCTTCTTAAAAGCTTCCAGTGTTGGAGCATTCACAGCTTCTGGAGGCAAGGAGTTCCACTGGTTAATTGTTCTCACTGTCAGGAAGTTTCTCCTTAGTTCTAGGTTGCTTCTCTCCTTGGTTAGTTTCTATCCGTTGCTTCTTGTCCTGCCTTCATGGGCTTTGGAGAATAAATTGACTCCCTCTTCTTTGGGGCAGCCCCTGAGATATTGATGATGATGATGATGATGATGATGGAAGGGATCTTGGAGGTCATCTAGTTCAACCCCCTGCTCAGGCAGGAAACCCTATACCATTTCAGACAAATGGCTGTCCAGTCTCTTCTTAAAAACTTCCAGTGTTGGAGCATTCACAGCTTCTGGAGGCAGGTTGTTCCACTGGTTAATTGTTCTCACTGTCAGGAAGTTTCTCCTTAGTTCTAGGTTGCTTCTCTCCTTGATTAGTTTCCATCTGTTGCTTCTTGTCCTCCCTTCAGGGGCTTTGGAGAATAGCTTGACTCCCTCTTCTTTGGGGCAGCCCCTGAGATAGTGGAACACTGCTATCATATCCCCCCCTCGTCCTTCTCTTCATTAAACTAGACATACCCAATTCCTGCAACCGTTCCTTATATGCTTTAGCCTCCAGTCTCCTAATCATCTTTATTGCTCTTCTCTGAACGTTGATCACGCCACGGTGGGGACGCCGCAACGGTGTGAAAAACGGGCCTAAGTTCCTTTTTTTCAGTACGGTTGTAATTTTGAACAGTCACTACATGAACGGTTGTAAGTCAAGGGCTACCTGTATTGAGGAAAGGACCTCTTTTGTAGAAGAGGCATCCCTGCAGAATTCCGGAGCGATAGAAATGCGTTGAAACTGACTTCCATGCAGCCACCTAATCAAAGCTCCATAAAGGTAGTCCTTGACTTACAACCGTTCGTTTAGTGACTGGATTTACGACAGCAGTGAAAAAAGGCGACTTACGGCCGTTTTTCACACTTACGACCGCTGCAGCATCCCTGTGGTCACGTGATCAAAATCCAGAGGCTTGTGACGGTTGCAGAGTTCTGGGATCACATGATCCCCTTTTGCGACTATCTAACAAGCATATGGGGAAGCCAGTTTCACTTTACAACTGCACCACTATCTTAACAAGTGCAGTGATTCGCTTAACAATTGTGGCAGGAAAGGTCATTAAATGGGGAAAAACTCATTTAACAACCGTCTGGCGTAGTGAATGGAAACTGTGATCTGAATGGTGGTCACAAGTTGAGGACTACCTGTATTAAGGTGGTCTCAATAGGATCTTCTCATGATCTCACATTGGACCTATAGGATTTTTTGGGATCTCAGTAGGTGGTATGGTGGTCCTTCATGGCATCGTTGCTAGTTCTGGTAGGACTTTTGAGTGTCACTTCATAAGACTTAAGTATATTTGTTGGTTCTACAAAGGATCTTTGATGCTTCTGATGGGACGTTTGGTGGTTCTACATAGGATCTTTGATGTTTCTGATGGGACCTTTGTTGGTTCTACATAGGATCTTTGATGTTTCTGATGGGACGTTGGTTAATTCTACATAGGATCTTTGATGTTTCTGATAGGATGTTGGTGGTTCTACATAGGATCTTTGATGGTTCTGATGGGATGTTTGGTGGTTCTATATAGGATCTTTGATGTTTCTGATGGGATGTTTTGTGGTTCTACATAGGATCTTTGTTGGTTCTGATGGGACATTTGGTGGGTCTACATAGGATCTTTGATGGTTCTGATGGGACCTTTGTTGGTTCTACATAGGATCTTTGATGTTTCTGATGGGACGTTGGTTAATTCTACATAGGATCTTTGATGTTTCTGATAGGATGTTGGTGGTTCTACATAGGATCTTTGATGGTTCTGATGGGATGTTTGGTGGTTCTATATAGGATCTTTGATGTTTCTGATGGGACGTTTTGTGGTTCTACATAGGATCTTTGTTGGTTCTGATGGGACATTTGGTGGGTCTACATAGGATGTTTGATGGTTCTGATGGGACGTTGGTTAGTTTTACATAGGATCTTTGATGTTTCTGATAGGACGTTGGTGGTTCTACATAGGATCTTTGATGTTTCTGATGGGACGTTTGGTGGTTCTACATAGGATCTTTGATGTTTCTGATGGGACGTTTGGTGGTTCTACATAGGATGTTTGACGTTTCTGATGGGATGTTTTGTGGTTCTACATAGGATCTTTGATGGTTCTGATGGGATGTTTGGTGGTTCTACATAGGATCTTTGATGGTTCTGATGGGATGTTTGGTGGTTCTACATAGGATCTTTGNCCTGCTCAGGCAGGAAACCCTATACCATTTCAGACAAATGGCTGTCCAGTCTCTTCTTAAAAACTTCCAGTGTTGGAGCATTCACAGCTTCTGGAGGCAGGTTGTTCCACTGGTTAATTGTTCTCACTGTCAGGAAGTTTCTCCTTAGTTCTAGGTTGCTTCTCTCCTTGATTAGTTTCCATCCGTTGCTTCTTGTCCTCCCTTCAGGGGCTTTGGAGAATAGCTTGACTCCCTCTTCTTTGGGGCAGCCCCTGAGATAGTGGAACACTGCTATCATATCCCCCCCTCGTCCTTCTTTTCATTAAACTAGACATACCCAATTCCTGCAACCGTTCCTTATATGCTTTAGCCTCCAGTCTCCTAATCATCTTTATTGCTCTTCTCTGAACGTTGATCACGCCACGGTGGGGACGCCGCAGTGGTGTGAAAAACGGGCCTAAGTTCCTTTTTTCCAGTACGGTTGTAATTTTGAACAGTCACTAAATGAACGGTTGTAAGTCAAGGGCTACCTGTATTGAGGAAGGGATCTCTTTTGCAGAAGAGGCATCCCTGCAGAATTCCGGAGTGATAGAAATGCGTTGAAACTGACTTCCATGCAGCCACCTAGTCAAAGCTCCATAAAGGTAGTCCTTGACTTACAACCGTTCATTTAGTGACTGGATTTACGACAGCAGTGAAAAAAGGCGACTTACAGCCGTTTTTCACACTAACGACCGCTGCAGCATCCCTGTGGTCACGTGATCAAAATCCAGAGGCTTGTGACGGTTGCAGAGTTCTGGGATCACGTGATCCCCTTTTGCGACTGTCTAACAAGCATATGGGGAAGCCAGTTTCACTTTACAACCGCACCACTATCTTAACAAGTGCAGTGATTCGCTTAACAATTGTAGCAGGAAAGGTCATTAAATGGGGCAAAACTCATTTAACAACCGTCTGGCGTAGCAAATGGAAACTGTGGGCTGAATGGTGGTCACAAGTTGAGGACTACTTGTATTAAGGTGGTCTCAATAGGATCTTCTCATGATGTCATATAGGACCTTCGTTGGTCCCTATAGGGTTTTTGGGGGGTCTCAGTAGGTGGTTTGGTGGTCCTTCATGGGATCATTACTAGTTCTGGTAGGACTTTTGAGTGTCCCTTCGTAAGACTTAAGTACATTTGTTGGTTCTACATAGGATCTTTAATGGTTCTGATGGGATGTTTGGTGGTTCTACATAGGATCTTTGATGTTTCTGATGGGACGTTGGTTAGTTCTACATAGGATCTTTGATGGTTCTGGTGGGACGTTTGGTAGGTCTACATAGGATCTTTGATGGTTCTGGTGGGACGTTTGGTGGGTCTACATAGGATCTTTGATGTTTCTGATGGGACGTTGGTTAGTTCTACATAGGATCTTTGATGTTTCTGATGGGACGTTGGTTAGTTCTACATAGGATCTTTGATGTTTCTGATGGAACGTTGGTTAATTCTACATAGGATCTTTGATGGTTCTGATGGGATGTTTGGTGGGTCTACATGGGATCTTTGATGTTTCTGATGGGACTTTGGTTAATTCTACATAGGATCTTTGATGTTTCTGATGGAACGTTGGTTAATTCTACATAGGATCTTTGATGGTTCTGATGGGATGTTTGGTGGGTCTACATAGGATCTTTGATGTTTCTGATGGGACGTTGGTTAGTTCTACATAGGATCTTTGATGGTTCTGGTGGGATGTTTGGTAGGTCTACATAGGATCTTTGATGGTTCTGGTGGGACGTTTGGTGGGTCTACATAGGATCTTTGATGTTTCTGATAAGACGTTGGTGGTTCTACATAGGATCTTTGATGTTTCTGATGGGACGTTGGTTAGTTCTACATAGGATCTTTGATGTTTCTGATAGGACGTTGGTGGTTCTACATAGGATTTTTGATGGGACGTTTGGTGGTTCTACATGGGATCTTTGATGTTTCTGATGGGACGTTGGTTAGTTCTACATAGGATCTTTGATGTTTCTAATAGGACGTTGGTGGTTCTACATGGGTTCTTTGATGGTTCTGATGGGACGTTTGGTGGGTCTACATAGGATCTTTGATGGTTCTGATGGGACGTTGGTTAATTCTACATAGAATCTTTGATGTTTCTGATGGGACGTTGGTGGTTCTACATAGGATCTTTAATGTTTCTGATAGGACATTTGGTGGTTCTACATGGGATCTTTGATGTTTCTGATGGAACATTTGTTGGTTCTACATGGGTTCTTTGATGTTTCTGATGGGACGTTTGGTGGGTCTACATAGGATCTTTGATGTTTCTGATGGGACGTTGGTTAATTCTACATAGGATCTTTGATGTTTCTGATGGGACGTTTTGGTGGTAGTCTTAGGTAGAACATTTTAGTGATCCTATGTTGGATCTTTGGTGGCTCCAGTAGGTTCTTTTTCTGTCTCAGATAGGACCTTTGGTGATCCCAATAGGACTTTTGGGGGTCTCAGTAGAAGGCTTGGTGGTCCTCCATGGCATCCTTGGAAGTAGTGATGGCACCATGTCCATCAAAAAGACCTAAGCAGATTTGGTGGTCCTACATAGGATCTTTGGTGTTTCTGGAGGGACATTTTGGTAGTCTAAATAGGACATTTCAGTGGTTCAATGTAGGACCTATCGTGGCCCCACTAGAATCATGGCTGGCTGGGGAATTCTGGGAGTTGAAGTCCATTCATCTTAAAGCTATCCAGGTTGAAAAACACTGACTTTAGAGCAGGGGTCTTCAAACTTGGCCCTTTTATGACTTGTGGACTTCAACTCCCAGAATTCCTCAGCCAGACATGCCTGGCTGAGGAATTCTGGGAGTTGAAGTCCACAAATCATAAAAGGCCCAAGTTTGAATCTGAAAATTTTATAACACAAAATTTGGAGCAATTTCGGGGCCTTATTTACAAATTATGGGTGACATGATTCCAAAGTTAAATTTCTCATTAAATTGCTGCAGAAGCTAGATTTAATCCCTGAAATATCAGAAATGAAATTTCTAATAGAAGAAAGACATTAAATTTACACTGAATATTATACACAGAGAAAAAAACCGGTATAAAATATTTTACCGGGACTGTATTCCAGCATTGATTGCTAAAACTTATCGCTCAGGCTTTGGCAGAACAATTTTTACCAAATAAACAATTTCTAAAAATTGAATTTCTTTTCCAACCTGCTACTTTTAGCAAAATGTTACTAACCCTTGGATTCCTGTATTAAACTACACTTGGTAACTGCCTCTGCATTTCC
>NW_015390489.1:42637-49637 GCF_001527695.2 Protobothrops mucrosquamatus | reverse complement strand
TAGATAGTAATACTTTGTTTTGATTTTAAGCAGGGCTGTAGCTCTCAAAACAGTATTCAGTAATATAATAATATCCTCCAGTATAACGTATAGCAATATAATATAATCCAATTCTGTAATAGTCATAAATTCGGTTATTGAATTTGTGTTTCTTGTTTCTTCCTCTTTTTTTTTGCCTCTTCTGCTTCTATTTCCCCCCCTCCCCAGAAATGCTAAATAAAAATATGGCTAAAACAAAGAGAAAGGATTGCCTCTAAGGCGTCATTTTAATTATAGCTAGTCCTTGACTTAACAATAGTTCATTTAATTCTGTTCAAAGTTACAACAACAGTGAAAAAAAGGGAGCCATAACTGTTTTTCACCTGACCGTTGCAGCATCACATAATCAAAATTAAGGCACTTGGAAATTGACTTGTACTTATGACAGTTGCAGTGTCATGTGATGCCCTTTCACGACCTTCTGACAAGCAAAGTCAATGGGGAAGCCAGATTCACTTACTAATTTAACAACTGCTGTGATTCACGTAACACTTGTGGAAAGAAAGGTCGTAAAATTGGGCAAAACTCACTTGGGCTCAATTGCGTCGTAAGTCGAGGACTGTCTGTACCCACAACGTTGTGCTTCTCTCCACATAGACAAGACCTGTTCTAGTTGCAGCGCCATTAAAGTACCATTTTATTTATCTTTTTTGGGGGGTAGAAGTTTTATTGTCTTTTTTACAATAACAATTAGTGCCTAGTATACATCGTGTTGTCTTGGTTCATAAATTTTTCAGAAAAAAATATACAATTAATAATAATTCATAAAATCAATAGTAATTAATTTTTATATTTTTCATAGTTAGTATATCAATTGTAAATATATTTCCTTGATCTCTTCACCCAATAGTATTCTCCTTCTATAACATTAATCAAATATAATTTCCAGTATTTAAAATTTTCCATAATTCAATGATTAAATAAAAACATTTTCTTCTATATTTATACCAACAATAGTAGCGTCCGTATATAGCATTTTTTTTATCAGCTTATGTTAAAATAGCATTTTATTTATCCCACACGTGCTTATTTAAACCATTTTGCAAGGCTGTCCATCTCTCAGAACTGGCCTTGGGCCAATCTAGAAGGGTTAAAATGGCCACCCCAATAGCGTAATAATTGCTGGCTGGGGAATTCTGGGAGTTGAAGTCCAGATGTGTTAAAGTTGCTAAAGCTGAGAAGCACTGGTTTAATGAAAGGGACCCAGGAGCATGGCCTCTGGGCTAGATCTGATGGGTTTGCAGAGATGATAGGGGACTGTTTTGCTTTTTTAAAACAACTCATGTTCATAATGCAGATAGAATTTCACCCTCTTTTCTGACTGCTCCATTGGTGGTGAGGTCAGATGATGGCCTGTTACATTAACTGGTTGCTGTTGTTAGTTGCGAAGTCGTGTCCGACCCATCACGACCCCATGGACAACGTTCCTCCAGGCCTTCCTGTCCTCTACCATCTTCTGGAGTCCATTGAAGCTCACGCCTGCTGCTTCAATGACTCCATCCAGCCACCTCATTATTCTCTGTCGTCCCTCCCTTCTATGGCAGGGCTTTTCAACCTTTTCACCCAATGTACCACTTTTAGGCTATGGCAATATCCGAGGACCACCAGTCGCCTAGCAAGGTGTCAACAACTTGATGACCAAAAAAAAAAAAGGAAAAAAGTGATAAAGTACAGGTAGTCCTCGACTTACAACAGTTCGCTTAGTGACTCTTCGAAGTTACAATGGCACTGAAAAAAGTGCCCCCCAAGCCACAGCTGAGCAAGACACCTGCCTGCCCGCCCGGCGGCACTCTTCCTCCTGTCCGAGGTTTTCATTGTTGTGAGCATTTCTGTTGAGGATTGGCAGTGGGGGTGGGGTGGGGGGTGTTTGGTTTTTATTCCCCCCGTCTGCTGGGTGGTTGCAGCAGGTTTTGGTCACTTCACATGACCCTGGGACACTGTGACCGTCATAAATATGAATCAGTTGTCAAGCATCTGAATGTAAATCACAAGACCCTGGAGAGGCTGCAACATTCCAGCTGATCGGCGCTTCTTCTGGGCTCAGCAGAAGCGCCAGGATCAGTGCTTGAGCTCCAGCTGGAGCCTGGCACTGATCCTGGCGCTTCCGCTGAGCCCTGACAGCCCTGCAGCTCCAGCCGTCTCTTGCTCAGGCTTGTGCGGTGCTGCCACCAATTCAGCTCATTCCTTCCCCTCGTTGCCACTTTTCTAGGATGGTCGCGTACCACCTGCCAGGTGCCAATGTACCACAGGTGGTACCCGTACCACTGGTTGAAAAGCCCTGTTCTATGGCCCTCCATCTTTCCCAGCATTAGGCTCTTCTCCACTGAGTCCTTCCTTCTCATTAGGTGGCCAAAGTACTTGAGTTTCAACTTCAGGATCTGGCCTTCTAAAGAGCAGGATCTGGCCTTCCTTTAGGACTGACTGGTTGGATCGCCTTGCAGTCCAGGGGACTCGCAGGAGTCTTCTCCAGCACCATAGTTCAAAGGTTACATTAACTACAGTTGGCTAATCTTGAATTAAACATCGCAGTAATTAATGCTTCAGTAGAAGAGAATATACTATATACAGCTCTGAGTTGAACTGCCTGGTTGGAGGTTTATCTGTGTCCTCAAGGCCACCTGAGTGGTGCAGATAAACCTGCAAGTGGCCTCAATGACTCTCTAAAAGAAGGCAAATAACCGGCTGTCTGCAAGGTGTATAAATCCTTCCATTCCACACCATCCAGTCAGAGCTGAAGAAGCTTCCTGGATGACCATTCCAAGGAGGTCTTCTAGTCCTCATGCAGGAGACCCTATGCCATTTCAGACAGGTGCCCGTCCAATGTCCTCTTAAAAACCTTCAGTGATGAAGCATTCACAACTTCTGGAGGCAAGTTGTTCCACTGGTTAATTGTTCTCACTGTTAGAAAGTTTCTCCTAAGTTCTAAATTGCTTCTCTCCTTGATTAGTTTCCATCTGTTGCTTCTTGTCCTGCCTTCAGGTGCTTTGAAGAATAGGTGGACCCCCCCTCTTCTTTGGGGCAGCCCCTCAAATATTGGAAGACTGCTCTCATGTCACCCCTACTTGTTCTTTTCTCTAGACTAGACGTACCCAATTCCTGCAACGGTTCTTTGTATGTTTTAGTCTCCAGACCCTTAATCATCTTAGTTGCTCTTCTCTGTTCTTCTCTTCTTTTAATAATAATAATAATAAAGTTGGAAGGGACCGTGATGGTCAGAAATTCAAATCTGGGTGATAAGCAGCCTCAAGGTAAGTCTGTCGTAACTTTGAACGGTCACTAAGTGACCCGTCGTAAGTTGAGGACTACCTGTACTTCTTTCTTTTTTTTGCAGGGCCCTGGTTTTAAAGGCATAGATGCTTGTAATAAGGACTCACTAACTAACTATATTAAATATGGTGTTGATTATGAGATTGATTACAATGATTTCTGTAGATTTTTTTTTGGGGGGGGGGTAAGGTGTGGCTTGATTTCGAAACCAGATTTAGCAAAAGCCACTTTATGTATCTGCCATCTGTGCATGTTACTAGTCCTTAATGTTTCCATACCATCCTTTACTCATCTCTTCTTCTTTTTCTCCTTCTCTGTCTTTTTTATATGTTTCCCACACCCTTCCTTTCGGTTGTCTCTCCATCTTGCATTCTGCCACGTTCATTTCATTTCTTGGCTGGGAGAAACAGATGCCCCAAGTTCACTACCAAAAGGTAAGGTCTGTTTTAGCTCTATAGCCCCTTCTGTGTTCTCCCTGGCAGGGTTGTTGTGATCTCCAACAGATGCTCCAGAGCAGAGAATTGGGTGTCTAGTTTAATGAAGAGAAGGATGAGGGGGGACATGATAGCAGCCTTCCAATATCTCAGGGGTTGCCCCAAAGAAGAGGGAGTCAAGCTATACCACTTTACAATGCCTTGGTAAGGCCACACTTGGAATATGGCATCCAGTTTTGGTCACCAGGATGTAAAAAAGATGTTGAGACTCTAGAAAGAGTGCAGAGAAGAGCAACAAAGATGATCAGGGGACTGGAGGCTAAAGCATATAAGGAACGGCTGCTGGAATTGGGTATGTCTAGTTTAATGAAGAGAAAGACGAGGGGGGACATGATAGAAGTCTTCCAGTATCTCAGGGGCTGCCCCAAAGAAGAGGGAGTCAAGCTATTCTCCAAAGCGTCTGAAGGCAGGACAAGAAACAACGGATGGAAGGAACTAATCAAGGAGAGAAGCAACCTGGAACTAAGGAGAAATTTCCTGACAGTTAGAACTTAACAACCAGGTTACTGACTTAATTGCAGTGATCCACTTAGCAACCGAGGCCAGAAAGGTCATAAAATGGGGCAAAACTCAACAAATGTCTCACTTAACGATGGAAATTTTGGGCTCCGTTGTGTAAGTCGAGGATTACTTTTACATTATCTCTTTTTGCAGACAACCCAAATTAATGGGGAAGCAGAATTCCATAAGAAGTGTGTTACTAATTAAGCAGCTGCAGTGATTCACTTAACAACGGTGCAAGCAAGGACGTAAAGGAGGACAAAATTCACTTAACAGGTGTCCTGCTTAGCAATGGAAACTCAAATGGGCTCCATTGTGGTCATAAACCGAGGACTGCCTATATCAGGGGGCTTCAAACTTGGCCCTTTTATGACTTGTGGACTTCAACTTCCAGGATTCCTCAGCCAGGCACGCTGGCTGAGGAATTCTGGGAGTTGAAGTCCACAGGTCATGAAGGGGCCATAGTTCCCCCATGCTGGCTCAGGAATTCTGGGAGTTGAAGTCCACGAGTCATGAAGGGGCCATAGTTCCCCCATGCTGGCTCAGGAATTCTGGGAGTTGAAGTCCACAAGTCATGAAGGGGCCATAATTCCCCCATACTTAAGGTAACCAACTTTTTTACAATGAGAAGGAGGACACAAATAAATTGAAGAAAAAAATATCGTAAATAAAACATTTTATTCATTGCAACAATACAGAATACACTATAACATGATAAATGCATAATAAAAAACATGTGTAACAATAACATTTTATATTGTAATTATGCTTGCATGCCTATTAATTATTATTTAAATGAGTACAAAAGAAGGATTGTCCTCCCTAAAGGAGGACGATTGGTCACCTTGCCCATGCTGGCTCAGGAATTATGGGAGTTGAAGTCCACAAGTCATAAAAGCGCCAAGTTTGAAGACCCCTGCCCTATACAGGAGACGCTACACCTGCATGCTTTTGAAAAACCAAGACCTCCCACCTTAGCAAAGCTTAAATTTCTGTTCATTCCAGATTGAATGTTCATGAATTCTTTCTGTTTTGCCTTGCGAATGCGACAGCCAGATGCTGTGAACAAAGCGATGCTGGGCCTGCCCGTGCGCACACAGGCACATGGGCGCTCCTGTCTTTGTGTAGGTGTGTGTTTAAAGGAAATTGGTGTGACTCACATTCCCATCCTTGGAGAGTTTCATTCAAGGGGGATCCAGGCTGAATTATCCTGCGGGGAAAGACACGGATCTGAAAAGCCATCACTCCGGCATCTGACAGTTTTAATGCTTTCAGCATTTCCACAGGGGCCCGAAAAAGCTTTCTTCTTAGTTTCTTTAATGCTTCATCAAAGGCTCGCTTTTCCGTGAAGCTTTTGCTTTAACCGCTGAGCCAGCCGTTTGTGGCGGAGGAGAACTTAACCTCAACACCTGCATCCAGTTTTGGTCACCACGATGTAAAAAAGATGCTGAGACTCTAAACAGCGGTTCTCAACCTATGGGTCGCGACCCCATTTGGGGTCGATCGACCATTTCACGGGGGTCGCCAAGCCGCCATTTTTTCCCCTTTTCCGGCGGGTGCCTTACCTCCCTTGGGCTGGGCCAGCTGGTGGTCGGCCTGCTCCGTCTCTGCCGCTTGCCAGCTACGCCTCGGCCGGCGCAGGGGGCGGAACCACGCATGCGCGGCGCTCCAGGGCAGGGAAAGTCCTCGACTTACGACCGGTTGGGTAGTCCTCGACTTACGACCGGTTTAGTCCTCGACTTACGACCGGTTTAGTCCTCGACTTATGACCGGTTTAGTCCTCGACTTATGACCGGTTGGGGTCGCGGCATTAAAAAGGTTGAGAACCACTGCTCTAGAAAGAGTGCAGAGAAGAGCAACAAAGATGATCAGGGGACTGGAGGCTAAAACATATAAGGAACGGCTGCTGGAATTGGGTATGTCTAGTTTAACGAAGAGAAGGACGAGGGGGGACATGATAGCAGCCTTCCAGTATCTCAGGGGCTGCCCCAAAGAAGAGGGAGTCAAGCTATTCTCCAGAGCACCTGAAGGCAGGACAAGAAGCAACAGATGGAAACTCATCAAGGAGAGAAGCAACTTGGAACTAAGGAGAAATTACCTGACAGTGAGAATAATTAACCCGGGGAACGACTTGCCTCCAGAAGTTGTGGGTGCTCCATTACTGGAGGATTTTAAGATGAGATTAGACAGTCTTTTATCCGGAACAGTATAGGTCTCCTGCTTAAGCAGGGGGTTGGACTAGAAGACCTCCAAGGTCCCTTCCAACTTTATCATCATCATCATCATCATCATCATCATCATCATCATCATCATCATCATCATCATTATTATTATTATTATTATTATTATTATTATTATTATTATTATTATTATTATTATATATATATATATATAAAGGAGAAACTTCCTGATAGTCAGAACAATTAACCAGTGGAACAACCTTCCTCCAGAAGCGGTGAATGCTCCAACACTGGAAGTTTTTAAGAAGAGACTGGACAGCCATTTGTCTGAAATAGGATAGGGTTTCCTGCCTGAGCAGGGGGTTGGACTAGATGACCTCCAAGGTCCCTTCCAACAACATCTTCTTCTTCTTCTTCTTCTTCTTCTTCTTCTTCTTCTTCTTCTTCTTCTTCTTCTTCTTCTTCTTCTTCTTCTTCTTCTTCTTCTTCTTCTTCTTCTTCTTCTTCTTCTTCTTCTTC
>NW_015390489.1:33245-42627 GCF_001527695.2 Protobothrops mucrosquamatus | reverse complement strand
ATTATTATTATTATTATTATTATTATTATTATTACCACCTGGAATGAAAATGAGCTCCTGTGTTCTGCTGCTGGTGTGTGCGGAATTTCAATGCAGAAGTTTTTAAGAGGACAAACTTGTTTGCTGCCAGCAAAACAGTCCGGAGGAATCTGGGAGAGTCGCTTTTCAGAAGCTCTCGTGAGCTGTGTGGATGCAGGTCTATGGAGATTCTCCCTCATCCAGGTCACAGTGTTGTGCCATGCGTTTGTGAAGTTGTTTTTTGTGTCCCCGATGTACAGATCTGCGCATGGCTCACTGCATTGTACTGCCTATGAGTACAATGAGCAATGTGGTATATGCAATACGATGCGGTGAGCCGTGTGCAGATCTGTACATCAGGGAAACAAAACAACAACTTCACAAACGCGTGGCACAACATAGCAGAACAAACCCATCAGGACAAGATTCAGCATCCATCTGCATTTAAGAGACGAAGGCCGCTCTTTCGAAGACAGCAAAGTCCACATTTTGGACAGGGAGGACCGCTGGTTTGAAAGAGGGGTCAAAGAGGCCATCTAGGTCCAAACTGAACAGCCCTCCCTCAACAGAGGGGGAGGGATAGGACATCATCTCTGTCCAGTCTACAACATGTTCCTTTCAGCAGTTCCAAGATGGCTCCACACCCATCTGCACCACTCAGGTAACCCTGAGGACACAGGTAAACCTCCAAGTGGCCTCAACGACTCTCTAAAAGAAGGCAAATGAACAGCTGTTTGCAAGGAGTATAAATCCTCCCATTCCCCACCATCCAGTCAGAGCTGAAGAAGCTTCTTGGAGGAGAAGCAAAATGTCTTCAAAGAAAAACAAGAAAGCCCAGTTGGATGCACGGCATGGTGTAAAGCAGGGGTGGAGAACTATGGCCCTTTTATGATTTGTGGACTTCAACTCCCAGAATTCCTCAGTCAGCCATGTTAATGCTGGCTCAGGAATTCTGGGAGTTGAAGTCCCCAAGTCATAAAGGGGCCATAGTTCTCCACCTCTGGTGTAAAGGTTCATGTCAGGTTTTACACTTAGGCAAGAAAAACCAAATGCACAGGCACAGTATAGGTGAGGGGGTATTCAAACTCGGCCCTTTTATGACTTGTGAACTTCAACTCCCAGAATTCCTCATCCAGCATGCCTGGCTGAGGAATTCTGGGAGTTGAAGTCCACAAGTCATAAAAGGGCCAAGTTTGAAGACCCCTGGTATAGGTGGTATGTGGTTCAATAGTAGCAACTGGAGTCCTAGTGGACAATCCCTTAAATAGGAGTCAGCCGTGTGCTGCAGCTGCCAAAAAAGCCAACACAGTGCTAGGCTGCATTAACAGAGGGAGAGAATCAAGATCATGGGAAGTATTAATACCACTTTACAAGGCCTTGGTAAGGCCACACTTGGAATACTGCATCCAGTTTTGGTCACCACGATGTAAAAAAGATGCTGAGACTCTAGAAAGAGTGCAGAGAAGAGCAACAAAGAGGATTAGGGACTAAAAACAGGAGATTCCTACCTTTGCGGAGTTTGTTTGCAATTTGTTCCAATATAGAGTCTGGGAATTGCAGCCAGGTATGTTTTTTCTGTTGGCCGTCGGCCACGACGCCGAGACTCGAAAAGTGCAGCTTTGCACAATGGGTCCCTAGTACTTAGTTTCTAGGGACATTAAACCAGCGAGTTCTTTAGCGAGACAAAGAATTCGGACCTTAATTAACGGCTCAACCTTGTTTCGCTTTTAAACGTACGGCTTGCTATTGGCCGCACACTTAAGTAATAGATCCACGAATAGCGAAAGACGAGTAGCGGTCCTAAACCCGACAGACAACTGAAGACGGGAAACAAAGGCGGGACTGTTAGAAAGATGGTGGAAACACACACCTAACCTGTTCCTCTCCTGTTTCTTTCTTTCTTTTTCTTTTTTCTTTTTATTGAAAATTTTATAAAATTTTACAATATAAATCCCCCCCTTTCCCCAACCCACCCTTCCACCCACCCTCCCTCCCCCCTCACTTCCCAGTGCCAATCACAGGGTTAACAATAACATAATCATACTCTAATTAACATTAATCAACTATTAAAATAACATATCTATAACCTCCTTTAACTCTCTTTTAAACCAATATACAATTATTAAAAACAATAATAATAACATCACCTTAATAATTAAAAATAGCACTAAATAAAATATTCTAACCTTTATACAACAATAATACTCTAAAATTCACTCAAAAACCAAATGATATTATTTAGTCCCATATTTATGCTCAATATAATCTATCCATCTTCTCCAAACCAAAATATATCTTTCTTGCGAGTGATCCTTCACATAAGCGGAAATCTTGGCCATTTCTGCTAAATTCGAGACTTTAAGTGACCATTCTTCTATAGTGGGTAAACGTTCCATTTTCCAATATTGAGCTACTAATAGTCTTGCAGCAGTTATAAAGTTCAACATCAATTCCATTTCTTTTGCATCCAAGTCTTCCATAATACCCAACAAAAATATCTGCGGCTTAAACTTTATCTTTTTCTTAAAAATATTTTGAATATTCCACCATATCTTAATCCAAAATGCTTTAACTTCCCTACAAGTCCACCAAATATGAAAATAAGTTGCATCTAAATTTCCACATCTCCAACACTGTTTCTTGAGATGAGATGAGTTAATCGATAATACAATAACATACAAGTATCTTTAGTACAGATCTCAAACTATTACATTAAATATTTCCTCTCTTTTCCCCTTAGTATTTACTGTCTCATATTTAAATTAATACAAATCTTATTATATCGATTAAATAAAAATAACTTTCTTACATTTATCGATAATTTTTACTTTATGCATATCCTAGTTATGTTAACATTCCATCTTTATAGACAATCAATGTCCTAATTAGTTTTTCCCAATTTTTAGTTTCCCATTAATATTTAAATTTAACATTAACATTTAACATTAACATAATTTTAACATTAAAATTAACCCCAATTCCCTTTATCACAATTCATCTCAAGATTTAATGTTCAGGATACACGTCTTATCTATTTGAATTCTCACCATCTTACATCAACTGATTAATAATACAATGTAACATTCTTATTTTCTGTTAATTTCCAAATATCTTAAATTTAGTAACCAAAATTTCAACATTTAATATTTCCTCTCTTTTTCTCTTGATAACGACTCTCTCATATTTCAGCTAATAGTTTGTATTATTACAGCTAAGTAATTGCTTTTTAAAAATTTAAATGTAAAACTAGAAAATCAATAAAATTTTCTTTAAAAATAAAATAAAAAAGGGGGGATCCCGTGATCCCGGGACACTGCAACCGTCATAAGTACATGTCAGTTGCCAAGTGTCCGAATTTCGATCACGTGGGAATGCTGCAACGGTTGTAAGTGTGAAAGACAGTCATAAGTCACTTTTTTTCAGGGCTGTTGTAACTTCGAACAGTCACTAAACAAATGGTTATAAGTTGAGGACATCCCAATCGGGATGTCAGCCTGTCTGCATATTATACTGTAAAGTCCTCCACTAGTTAGCATCTGCAGTGAACAGAATCAAAGCAGTGGCACTTGTGGATTAAGTTACCTTACTTAGATCTTGGAGGCCTTTAATCTGCTTTCTGCTGGGAAGTTTCCAGGGTCTTTTAAAATCCACATTTGGGAACACCAGCCTTCTCTCTGTCCGTGGGCCTTGCCCCCTCCCCAGAATTTCTCATCCAGTGGCTTGTTTTAATTTGGGTTGAAGCTTGGTTTCCCACTGTTTTTAATTCTAAGTTGAGCTAGCTGTGGTTTTTGAAAGTTTTATTGTTTTGCAAACTCTGTTGGAATTTTCTGTAATGAGAGATGATTTAAAACTTCCAGGAAGGAAGGGAGGGAGGGAGGAAAGAAGAAGAAAAGAAGGCAAAGAAAAAGAATTATTCTGAGTGCTCCTTTTTGTTAAAAAAAAAAAAGGGGGGAAGGAAGGAAGGAAGGAAGGGAGGGAGGGAAGGAGGGAGGGATTATTGAGAATCTCCATAGACATTTAATAGAATAACAGAATAACAGATTTGGAAGCGACCCTGGAGGTCATCTAGTCCAACCCCCTGCTCAGGCAGGAAGCCCTATACCATTTCGGACAAATGGCTGTCCAGTCTCTTCTTAAAAACTTCCAGTGTTGGAGCCTTCACCGCTTCTGGAGGCAGGTAGTTCCACTGGTTAATTGTTCTAACTGTCAGGAAGTTTCTCCTTAGTTCCAGGTTGCTTCTCTCCTTGGTTAGTTTCCATCCGTTGCTTCAGGGGCTTTGGAGAATAGCTTGACTCCCTCTTCTTTGGGGCAGCCCCTGAGATACTGGAAGACTGATATCATCTCCCCCCTCGTCCTTCTCTTCATTAAACTAGACAGACCCAATTCCAGCAACCGTTCCTGTTGTTGAATCAGGATTTTGTGCCCCTGGCTTGTTGTGGCCTTTTTCAACCCCAGGGCCTGGGGGGGGGAAGTCGTGCCTTTAAATCTACTCCCCCTGGCACAATCAGAGCCGGTTCGGACGGCAAGTGGCATAATCAGCAGACAGACACCAAGATGCATTGTGTAAACAGGAGTGGATAAATTGGTTTTGCCTGGAATAAATCCAGTGGAGACACCACAGGCTCTGAATAACAAAGAGGATGGGGGGGGGGTTGCTCCCCCCTCTCCCCGCATAGATTGATAGCAGCTGGAATCTCCCTGTTATAATCTGTTTCTCTCTCTTTCTCTTCAGGGCCTGAAGCCGATGGACCATAATGGACTGGCTGATCCATACGTGAAATTGCACCTACTCCCTGGAGCCAGCAAGGTAGGAGAGTCCCTCCCTTTTATTTACCTGGTTGGGACGCTTCACTGAAGCTATTTTTTCTAGGGATGGTATTCGCTGCTAGATCCCAGATGTTGTCGGTGGCCGCTCTTCTTAATTCTCATGAGCAAAGGCGGGTCAGGATCAGAGGTTGGTTTGTGCAGAGGGTATTGTACAATGAAGGTGTTGCCTGGAAAAAAAAGGATGGGAGGGAGGGAGGCAGGAAGGGAGGGAGGGAGGTGATAGGAATGAGAAGGAAGGAAGGAAGGAAGGAAGGAAGGGAGTGAGGGAGGAGATAGGAAGGAAGGAAGGAAGGAAGGAAGGAAGGAAGGAAGGAAGGAAGGAACCTAGAACTAAGAAGAAATTTCCTGACAGTGAGAACAATTAACCAGTGGAACAACCTGCCTCCAGAAGCGGTGAATGCTCCAACACTGGAAGTTTTTAAGAAGAGACCGAACAGCCATTTGTCCGAAATGGTATAGGGCCGTGGTGGCGAACCTATGGCACGCGTGCCACAGGTGGCACGCAGAGGCCTCTCTGTGGGCACGCGCGCCATCGCCCCAGTCCTAGGCCTTCAGCTGGGTTTTATAAAACCTTTTCGCTTTAAGCCTCCTCCGCCGTGTGCAAAAAAAAAAAAGGTTCAATCAATCAATTTCAACTTCTCGCAGGAAAAAAAGATCTCGCAAAGTTGGAATTGATTGATTGAACTTTTTAGTCCCACCCAGTCTGCCATTACCACCGCAGCCACGCCCACCCAATGGGCCACACCCACCCAATGGGCCACACCCACCCGGCACCCGATGATACATAAGTGGGTTTTCGGTTGCAGTTTGGGCACTTGGTCTCTAAAAGGTTCGCCATCACTGGTGTAGGGTTTCCTGCCTGAGCAGGGGGTTGTTCAATGACCTGCAAGGTGCCTTCCAACTTTTTTATTATTATTATTATTATTATTATTATTATTATTATTATTATTATTATTATGGGAGGGAGGGAGGGAGGGAGGGAGGAGATGGGAAGTAGAAGGAAGAAAGGAGATGGGAATGAAAAGGAAGGAAGGAAAAAGATGGGAGTGAAAAGGAAGGAAGGAAATGGGAAGGAGAAGGAAGGAAGGAAGGAAGGAAGGAAGGAAGGAAGGAAGGAAGGAAGGAAGAATGGAGGCAGAAGAGGAAAGGAGGGAGGGAAGATAGGAGGAAGATTTTTCAAACATTTCCACAACCTCAAACAGGTTCTTAGAATAGAATAGAGCTGGAAGGGACCTTGGAGGTCTTCTAGTCCAGTTCCCTGCTCAACCAGGAGAACCTATACCATCTCAGACAAGTGACTGTTTAGCCTCTTCTTAAAAATCTACAGTGATGGAGCGCCCATGATTTCTGGAGGCAAGCTGTTCCACTGGTCAATTGTCCTCACTGTTAGGAAGTTTCTCCTTAATTCCAGGTTGCTCCTCTCCTTGATCAGTTTCCAACCGTTGTTTCTCGTCCTGCCCTCTGGTGCTTTGATCAACAACCTGGCCCCCTCTTCTTTGGGGCAGCCCCTCAGATACTGAAATACTGCTATCATGTCGCCCCTGTTTCTTCTTTACTTTAGACTAGCCAAACCCAAGCCCTGCAGCTGTTCTTTGTATGTTTCAGTCTCCAGGCCTTTGATCATCTTAGTTGCTCTTCTCTGAATTTTTTCCAAACTCTCAACATCTTTTCTGCGATAGGGTGACCAAAATTGGCTGCAGTATTCCAGGTATGGTCTTACTAGGGTTTTATAAAGCGGTACTAATGCTTCGCGTGATCTTGATTCTATGCCTCTGTTTATACAACCCAGGATTAGCTTTTTTGGCAGCTGCTGTACACTGCTGGCTCATGGTCAAGTGATCGTCCACTAGGACTCCAAGGTCCCTCTCACAGTGGCTGTTTTTGAGCCAGGTCTTGTCCAGTCTGTTCTTGCACCTTTTGTTTTTTCTGCCTAAATGTAAAACTCTGCTTTTCTCCACATTGAAACTCATTTTGTTGGACAGGGTCCATTGTTCAAGTTTGTCAAGATCTTTTTGGATCCTGAGCTTGTCTTCTGGGGTGTTGGATACTCCTGCCAGCTTGGTGTCATCTGTAAATTTGATGAGTTCTCCTTCAATTCCCTCATCTAAGTCATTGATGAAGATATTGAAGAGTACTGGGCCTAAGACGGAGCCTTGTGGTACCCCATTGCTTACTTCTTTCCATGTGGATGTAGTGCCGTTGAGGACTACTCGTTGAGTACGGTTTGCCAGCCAGCTGCAGATCCATCTGGTGGTGACTTACGACCGTTTTTCACACTTATGACCGTTGCAGCCTCCCCACGGTCACGTGATCAAAATTCAGACGCTTGGCCACTGACTCGTGTTTATGACGCTTTCATGCGCCCGGGGTCATGGGATNTAAGTATTACTTTTAATTAGTTTTCTATTGGTTTTAAAGGATACTAATTGGCCTATTGCAATATTTTATTTTAATTGATTTTAAAATGTGGTATGTTTTTTGTATTTGTTTACTTGTTTTTAACGGGCTGTAAGCCGCCCTGAGTCCGCAAGGAGAAGGGCGGGGTAGAAATCTAATAAAATCAAATCAAATCAAAATCTTTAGTACAGATCTATAATAATAATAATAATAATAATAATAATAAAGTTGGAAGGGACCTTGGAGGTCATCGAGTCCAACCCCCTGCCCAGGCAGGAAACCTCTCTTTTCCCCTTAGTATTTACTGTCTCATATTTAAACTAATACAATTCTTATTATATCGATTAAATAAAAATAACTTTCTTACATTTATCGATAATTTTTAGTTTATGCATATCCTAGTTATGTTAACATTCCATCTTTATAGACAATCAATGTCCTAATTAGTTTTTCCCAATTTTTAGTTTCCCATTAATATTTAAATTTAATATTAACATTAACATTTAACATTAACATAATTTTAACATTAAAATTAACCCCAATTCCCTTTATCACAATTCATCTCAAGATTTAATGTTCAGGATACACGTCTTATCTATTTGAATTCTCACCGTCTTACATCAACTGATTAATAATACAATATAACATTCTTATTTTCTGTTAATTTCCAAATATCTTAAATTTAGTAACCAAAATTTCAACATTTAATACTTCCTCTCTTTTTCTCTTGATAACGACTCTCTCATATTTCAGCTAATAGTTTGTATTATTACAGCTAAGTAATTGCTTTTTAAAAATTTAAATGTAAAACTAGAAAAATCAATAAAATTTTCTTTAAAAATAAAATAAAAAAGGGGGGGTCCCGTGATCCCGGGATACTGCAACCGTCATAAGTACATGTCAGTTGCCAAATGTCCGAATTTCGATCACGTGGGAATGCTGCAACGGTTGTAAGTGTGAAAGACAGTCATAAGTCACTTTTTTTCAGGGCCGTTGTAACTTCGAACAGTCACTAAACAAATGATTATAAGTTGAAGACATCCCAATCGGGATGTCAGCCTGTCTACATATTATACTGTAAAGTTTTCCGCTAGTTAGCATCTGCAGTGAACAGAATCAAAGCAGTGGTACTTGTGGATTAAGTTACCTTAATCCTGCCTCCAGAAGTGGTGAACACGCCAACACTGGAAGTTTTTAAGAAAAAACTGGACAGCCATTTGTGTGAAATGGCATAGGGTTTCCTGCCTGAGCAGGGGGTTGGACTAGATGACCTCCAAGGTCCCTTCCAACTTTATCATCATTATTATTATTACTTAGATCTTGGAGGCCTTTAATCTGCTTTCTGCTGGGAAGCTTCCAGGGTCTTTTAAAATCCACATTTGGGAACACCAGCCTTCTCTCTGTCCGTGGGCCTTGCCCCCTCCCCAGAATTTCTCATCCAGTGGCTTGTTTTAATTTGGGTTGAAGCTTGGTTTCCCACTGTTTTTAATTCTAAGTTGACCTAGCTGTGGTTTTTGAAAGTTTTATTGTTTTGTAAACTCTGCTGGGATTTTCTGTAATGAGAGATGATTTAAAACTTCCAGGAAGGAAGGGAGGGAGGGAGGGAGGGAGGAAAGAAGAAGAAAAGAAGGCAAAGAAAAAGAATTATTCTGAGTGCTCCTTTTTTGTTAAAAAAAAAAGGGAGGGGAGGGAAGGAAGGAAGAGAGGGAGGGAGGGAGGGATGATTGAGAATCTCCATAGACATTTAATAGAATAACAGAATAACAAATTTGGAAGCGACCCTGGAGGTCATCTAGTCCAACCCCCTGCTCAGGCAGGAAGCCCTATGCCAGTGGTTCTCAACCTGTGGGTTGGGACCCCATTTGGGGTCGATCGACCATTTCACGGGGGTCGCCAAGCAAGGCTGTCCGCCATTTTTTTTGTCCGCCATTTTTTTTTGTTCGCCATTTTTTCCCCTTTTCCGGCGGGTGCCTTACCTCCCTTGGGCTGGGCCAGCTGGTGGTCGGCCTGCTCCGTCTCTGCCGCTTGCCAGCTACGCCTCGGCCGGCGCAGGGGGCGGAACCACGCATGCGCGGCGCTCCCGGGCAGGGAAAGTCCTCGACTTACGACCGGTTGGGTAGTCCTCGACTTACGACCGGTT
>NW_015390489.1:9033-30222 GCF_001527695.2 Protobothrops mucrosquamatus | reverse complement strand
GAGAAACTTCCTGACAGTGAGGACAATTAGCCAGTGGAACAACCTGCCTCCAGAAGCGGTGAATGCTCCAACACTGGAAGTTTTTAAGAAGAGACTGGACAGCCATTTGTCCGAAATGGTGTAAGGTTTCCTGCCTGAGCAGGGGGTTGGACTAGATGACCTCCAAGGTCCCTTCCAACTTTTTTTTTATTTTTATTATTATTATTATTATTATTATTATTATTATTATTATTATGGGAGGGAGGGAAGGAGGGAGGGAGGGAGGGAGGAGATGGGAAGGAGAAGGAAGAAAGGAGATGGGAATGAAAAGGAAGGAAGGAAGGAAAAAAATGGGAGTGAAAAGGAAGGAAGGAGATGAGAATGAGAATGGGAAGGAAGGAAGGAGATGGGAAGGAGAAGGAAGGAAGGAAGAGGGGAAGGAAGGAAGGAAGAAGGGAAGGAAGGAAGAATGGAGGCAGAAGAGGAAAGGAGGGAGGGAAGATAGGAGGAAGATTTTTCAAACATTTCCATAACCTCAAACAGGTTCTTAGAATAGAATAGAGCTGGAAGGGACCTTGGAGGTCTTCTAGTCCAGCCCCCTGCTCAAGCAGGAGAACCTATACCATCTCAGACAGGTGACTGTCCAGTCTCTTCTTAAAAAACCTCCAGTGATGGAGTGCCCACGATTTCTGGAGGCAAGCTGTTCCACTGGATGATTGTCCTCACTGTCAGGAAGTTTCTCCTTAATTCCAGGTTGCTTCTCTCTTTGATCAGTTTCCATCCGTTGTTTCTTGTACTGCCCTCTGGTGCTTTGGTCAACAACCTGGCCCCCTCTCCTTTGGGGCAGCCCCTCAGATACTGCAATACTGCTATCATGTCGCCCCTGTTTCTTCTTTTCTTTAGACTAGCCAAACCCAAGTCCCGCAGCCGTTCTTTGTATGTTTCAGTCTCCAGGCCTTTGATCATCTTAGTTGCTCTTCTCTGAATTTTTTCCAAACTCTCAACATCTTTTCTGCGATAGGGTGACCAAAATTGGCTGCAGTATTCCAGGTGTGGCCTCACTAGGGTTTTATAAAGCGGTACTAATGCTTCGCGTGACCTTGATTCTATGCCTCTGTTTATACAACCCAGGATTAGCTTTTTTGGCAGCTGCTGTACACTGCTGGCTCATGGTCAAGTGATCGTCCACTAGGACTCCAAGGTCCCTCTCACAGTGGCTGTTTTTGAGCCAGGTCTTGTCCAGTCTTTTCTTGCACCTTTTGTTTTTTCTGCCTAAATGTAAAACTCTGCTTTTCTCCACATTGAAACTCATTTTGTTGGACAGGGTCCATTGTTCAAGTTTGTCAAGATCTTTTTGGATCCTGAGCTTATCTTCTGGGGTGTTGGCTACTCCTGCCAGCTTGGTGTCAGCTGCAAATTTGATGAGTTCTCCTTCAATTCCCTCATCTAAGTCATTGATGAAGATATTGAAGAGTACTGGGCCTAAGATGGAGCCTTGTGGTACCCCATTGCTTACTTCTCTCCATGTGGATGTAGTGCCGTTGAGGACTACTCGTTGAGTACGGTTTGCCAGCCAGCTGCAGATCCATCTGGTGGTGACTTACGACCGTTTTTCACACTTATGACCGTTGCAGCCTCCCCACGGTCACGTGATCAAAATTCAGACGCTTGGCCACTGACTCGTGTTTATGACGCTTTCATGCGCCCGGGGTCATGGGATCCCCTTTTGCGACCTTCTGACAAACTAAGTCAATGGGGAAGCCAGATTCGCTTAACGACCGTGTTACCAACTTAACAACAGCAGTGATCCACTTAACAACAAGAAAGGCCGTAAAATGGGGCCAAACTCACTGAACAAACGTCTCACTTAGCAGCAGAAATTTTGGGCCTAGCTGTGTTCGTAAATTGAGGACTACCTGCAGTAGATCAAGATCTCTGCTATCCTGGGCGAATCTTTCCTTCCCCAAATTAAAATAAATTTTCAAAAAAACAACCCCTCAGAAACTGCCAGATCGAAGTCACAACATCCAGATTAATTTGGGGCTTTTGCTGAAAATCTCCCTTGATCCGGGATGAGATATTGAGCCTTCCTGAGGAATTTTTTTCCCCCTTGAATGATTTTCGGGGAATCCAGTCGCGAAGGTATAAAGTCAGAAGCATGCCGTTGTGTTATTTCCCCTGGGACCCCAAATTCGAGCTGGTTGCGGTGCTTAACAATTCTATTACATCCTTCAGGAGGAAGAGCAGAATATGAATTATGCAGCATATTATAATAAAAAAAAAACAATTTGCATGGGCGAGTGAAGAAGGATATCTAAATTAAGCAGACCTCTTGAATCCTCGTGTGTTAATTAGTTGTTGCATTATGAACAACCGCCTTTCGGTTTGAAATGTTTGTTCCTGGTCCTTTGCCGGCTTGGCTTTAAGGGATTTTTTTTATTGCTCATTAATTTGATCAAACCTTTGGGAGGATTTTACGAGACGGTAGGTAGGGTGTCACTGTCACGATAGGCGGAAAATAAATTGAACGAGCGAAGGAACAAATAAATACATTCAACATGCGCTTTGGTCAGGGGTAGGCAACCTTGGCTCTTTTATGACTCGTGGACTTCAACTCCCAGAATTCCTGAGCCAACATGGCTGGCTCAGGAATTCTGGGAGTTGAAGTCCACGAGTCATGAAAGAGCCAAGGTTGCCTATTCCTGGTGTAGGTAGACCTTAACATAGATATCAAGGTAATGATTTAAAAGCTAGCCAGCTGATGTAATGTAAGCTGTAATGATGGGAATGACTCAGCAGGGTCTGTGTCCCTTTAAGAGCCAGCAGGGTCTGTGTCTCTTTAAGAGCCTCTGTATAAAAGGGAAGGCTCCGCTGATGTGTTCTCTCTCTTCCGCTTCCTGCTGTAACCGATGTGTGTTGGATCCTGCTGTATTAACACATGTATGTATATTGTTCCTGGTGTACGATATTGTAGATAGTGTAAGATAAACCACCATTTACTATAGACCACTGTTTACTGTGTTTACTCCTGGGTTATCTCGCGCAATAAGACTATGCACGTTCTAACAATAGAAACATTCGTTTATTGACCGTTTGAAGTTAGAATGACACTGAGAAAGAAGTGACTTATAAGGTTCTACATTTAGGCAAGAAAAACCAAATGCACAGGTATAGTATAGGGGGTACCTTGCTCAGTAGTAGTAACTGTGAGAGGGATCTCTGAGTCCTAGTGGACAATCACTTAAATAGGAGCCAGCCGTGTGCTGCAGCTGCCAAAAAAGCCAACACAGTGCTGGGCTGCATTAACAGAGGGATAGAATCAAGATCACGTGAAGTGTTGATAGCACTTTATAATGCCTTGGTAAGGCCACACTTGGAATACTGCATCCAGTTTTGGTCACCACGATGTAAAAAAGATGCTGAGACTCTAGAAAGAGTACAGAGAAGAGCAACAAAGATGATTAGGGGACTGGAGGCTAAAATATATAAGGAACGGTTGCTGGAATTGGGTCTGTCTAGTTTAACGAAGAGAAGGACGAGGGGGGACATGATAGCAGTGATCCAGTGTCTCAGGGGCTGCCCCAAAGAAGAGGGAGTCAAGCTATTCTCCAAAGCGCCTGAAGGCAGGACAAGAAGCAATGGATGGAAACTCATCAAGGAGAGAAGCAACCTAGAACTAAGTAGAAACTTTCTGACAGTTAGAACAATTAACCAGTGGAACAACCTGCCTCCAGAAGCGGTGAATGCTCCAAGACTGGAAGTTTTTAAGAAGAGACTGGACAACCATTTGTCTGAAATGGTGTAGGGTTTCCTGCCTGAGCAGGGGGTTGGACTAGATGACCTGCAAGGTCCCTTCCAACTTTATTATTATTATTATTATTATTATTATTATTATTATTATTATTATTATTATTATTATAACTGATTTTCACATTAAAGCCGTGTGATCAAAATTCAGACACTTGCAACAGGCGTGTATTTATGACTATTGCAGAAATGGAGTAACTGTAGCAAAAGGAAGCAGAGGTAGGACGTCTGTGGAGATTGTCAGTCATCCCGGTCATGGTTGTCCCGAAGGTGCTTTTTCAAGAGGCAACTGGACTTTCTTTGTTCTTCTTTGAAGATGTTTCGCTTCTCCTCCCAAGAAGCTTCTTCAGCTCTGCCTGGGTGGTGGAGAATGGAAGGATTTATACTCCTTGCAGACAGCTGGTCGTTTGCCTTCTTTTAGAGAGTCCTTGAGGCCGCTTGGAGATTTATCCATGATATGGGAGAAGAAACCCATCAGGACAAGAGTCAGCAGCCCATCTGCATTTAAAAGACAAAGGCCACACAGAAAGCAACGCTCCAGCAAGCCGCAAATGCATCACACAAGCAGCCCAATGTGTTCCACATCGTGTGCTTGCTTACTCTCTTATCATCCCTTCCTCTCCAATCTCTTCATTCTGCGAGTGAGGGGGGGAAAGAGAAAAAAATTAAGTTAGACGATGAAAAGATGGCTTGCTTGTTTGTTTTCTTCACCTGCCCCATAACCTCTCCGTTCTGGAGGAGGGTGGACGCGAAAACAACAACAACCCAAGCTATCTCTTCAGGCAATCTCTCCTGTGCTTGACCTGTTTCCCCCCCCCCTTTTTTTTAAATGTGAGCAACTGTGAAGTGATGAACGTTGTGTGAAAAATCCTAACTACACCTACAGGGGTAGAACTAGAGGTGACAAATGAGGGGAAAGTTGTTGGAGTAATTGGGGAGCAGATCGTCGGAGGTGGAGAAACGGTGCACTTTTGTTGGGAGAAATAGAATAGAATGGAGCTGGAAGGGACCTTGGAGGTCTTCTAGTCCAGCCCCCTGCCCAAGCAAGAGATCCTATACCCATAGCAAGGGAATCTGTAACAAGAAAGAACAGCAGCATGCTAGGATTCATAAGAAATGTGCGGAAAATAGAAAAGCCAGCATCATAATCCTTTAGTAGAAACTGCTGAATAGAAAACATCTGGGATATACAATGTAGATAGTCCTCAACTTATGACCGGAATTTAGCCAACATTTCTGTCACTAAGCCAGAAAATTGCTCAATTTTGTCCCATTTTATGACCTTTCTTGCCACAGTTGTTAAGTGAGGAACCCGGTTGTTAAGTGAATCCGGCTTCCCCCCCATTGACTTTGCTTGTCAGAAGGTCACAAAAGGGAATCAGGGGATCTCCAGGACGCTGCGACGGTCATAAATACGAGTCAGTTGCCAAGCGTGTGAATTTTGATCACGTGACCATGGGGATGCTTCAGTGGTCATAAGTGTGAAACATGATAAGTCACTTTTTTCCAGTAATGTTGTAACTTAGAACGGTCACTAAATGAATGATTGTAAGTCAAGGACTACCTGCGTGAGTTCTTTATAAAAATAATAAAGGCAGGATAAGAATAATTTTGTTTTTAAAAAAGCAAAATATTCAGCAGTCCTTTTTTGCAACTTGGGCTGATTTGCGCAGACCCAGTTAAACTGCTGGGTGAAGCTCATCTGGATTTCCGTTTCATTTTTTGCGTGAAAGTCTTCATTTTTTCCCCCCAGCTGTGGTAGAACGTTCTCATAGATTGATAGATTGTCATTTTGACGCGGTCTTTCTATTTTAATCCTTCGTGGCAGAGAGTGTGCATCTGTTCGAAGGCCTTGTGTTGCTTTTCATCGCAGTGCAGAAAGGCCGATAAATCAGAGTGGCCGGATACGAGACAGGCAGCGAATAAATTTTATAGTAATAATAAAAAATTGTCCTTCGAAGTGGCCAATCCCCCACCCAACAGGATAAAAAAATGCATTAACATTTATTTATAAGCTGTGGTTTATTTTATTCATTTTTAGTCAAGGTTTCTGTAAAACAGGGGTTCCCAACCTGTGGGCTATGGCCCACTACTAGGGCGTGGCTGCTTGGCTACTGGGCTGCGTGAAAGGATGGCCAATGGACATGCACACGTGCATGTACTCAACCCCCCACACACTCGCGCTAGCAGTGCCCCAAGCATCCCGCCGTTGCTAGCACCACCCCGCCCTGAGCGTCCCACCGGCACTAGCGCCGCCCCGAGCATCCCGCCGTTGCTAGCACCACCCCGCCCTGAGCATCCCACCGGCACTAGCGCCGCCCCGAGCATCCCGCCGGTGCTAGCACCACCCCGCCCTGAGCGTCCCACCGGCACTAGTGCCGCCCCGAGCATCCCGCCGGTGCTAGCATCACCCTGCTCTGAGCTCCCATTGGCACTAGCGCTGTGTTGAGCATCCCACCGGTGGTAGCACCAATCCGCCCTGAGCGTCCTACCTGCACTAGCGCCACCCCGAGCATCTCGCCGGTGCTAGCACCACCGCGCCCTGAGCATCCCACCAGTTCTAGCGCTGTGCCGAGCATCCCGCTGATGCTAGCACCACCCCGCCCTGAGCGTCCCACTGGCACCAGAGCTGCCCGAGCATCCCATCGGTGCTTACACCACCCCACCCTGAGCGTCCCATCGGCACTAGTGCTGCACCGAACATCCCGCCAGTGCTAGCATTGCCCTGCTCCGCCCTTGAGTGTCCCACCGGCACTAGCGCCATGCCGAGCATCCCACTGGTGCTAGCACCACCCCGCCACCGAGCATCCCACCGGCACTAGTGCTGCCCCATTTGCACCACTTGCGCCCACGCAGCCTTGTTTGCATGTGTGCCTGCGCTCATGTGTGTCTGTTTGCATGTGTGCATGCGCTCGTGCTCAGCCCATTTGTGCGCATGCACAGGGGGGTCATTTTTGCGTGCGCACGGGCATGGCCCATTTGTGCTCACACCTGTAGTGGTGCCTGCCTCCTTTTCCGGGTGGCCAAAACAAAAAGGATGGACATCTTTGCTCTAAAATATTGAGGGAAGTATGTGTTTGGGGGAAAAGTCTGCTAATTCACTGAGTGCAGATAGTCCTCGATTTACAGCATTCGTTTAGCGACCGTTCCAAGTTACAACAGCACTGAAAAAAGTAACTTAGGACTGCTGTTCACACTTACGACCGTTGCAGCCTCCCTGCGGTGATGTGATCAAAATTCAGACGCTTGGCAACCGACTCATATTAAGGACGGCTGCCTGGAGTTGTGCGATCCCTTTTGTGACCTTCTGACAAGCAAAGCCAACGATTCGCTTAATGACCGCACGATTCACTTAACGACTGCAGTGATTCGCTTAACAACAGTGGCAAACAAGGTCGTAAAAGGGGTCAAAACCCGCCTAACGTCTGCCTTGCTTAGACAAAGGCTCAGTTGTGGCCGTAAGTCGAGGACTACCTGTCTATGTTTGGGCCCAAAAAGCTGCTAATTAACTGAGTAAATTAATTTGAGTATTCGGCAGTCCTCTCCAGCCGGGAAAAACCATGATATTAAATCAATCAATAAATAAAAATTCCTCCCGCCCTTCAGAAGCTGAGTGGTGGAGTTAATGAGCACATATCAGCCACTTTATCTTCCTGACATGTCTTGAAATAGGTTAAGCCAAGGGACGGTGACACGCTTTGAAGTAAATTAATAGGAATGTTCGGGAGGTGAGCGAAAATAACAAAGGGTAGGTAGAACAATCACAGCCCAGCCAACTCTGACATGCTTGTTTAAACAAAATTACTTGTCATTAATAATGGAAGCTTCCCTGCCTTCCCTCTGTCTCTGTTTCTCAATGAGTCAGTCTTATCTCGACCCTCCCTGGGACCTCCAGAAGATCAGGTCGGGGAACGAGTTCGTCTTCTTGGAGATGATGGTAAAGTCTGTCCGCCGACAGTTAGAGTTAGTCTTGTGACCCTCCCTGGAACCTCCAGTAGATCAGGTTGGGGGACGAGTTTGTCCTCTGGCAGATGGTAAAGTCTGTCCACCGAGTCAACCTCAATCGGAATAGAGCTGGGAGGGACCTTGGAGGTCATCTAGTCCAACCCCCTGCTCAAGCAGGAGACCCTCTACTACCATTTCAGACAGGTGGCTGTCAAATCTCAATCAGTATAGAGCTGGGAGGGACCTTGGAGGTTTTCTAGTCCAGCCCCCTGCTCAAGCAGAAGACCCTCTACTACTATTTCAGACAGGTGGCTGTCAATCTCAATCAGAACAGAGCTGGGAGTGACCTTGGAGGTCATCTAGTCCAGCACCCTGCTCAAGCAGGAGACCGTCTACCATTTCAGACAGGTGGCTGTCAATCTCAGTCAATCAGGAGGCCCTATACCTTTTCAGATGGATGGCTGTCCAGTTTTGGGGATTTTCCCCCCCTTTCTTTCTATTCTATTCTACCGATTTAAAGTTTACCCCATAGAACAGTGGTGGCGAACCTATGGCACGGGTGCCAGAGGCGGCACTCAGAGCCCTCTCTGTGAGCATGCGCACCGTCGCCCCAGTCCTAGGCCTTCAGCGGGGTTTTATAAAACCTTTTCTCTTTAGGCCTCCACCCCCATGTGCAAAAAAAAAAAAAGGTTCAATCACTCAGTCAATTTCAACTTCTCGCGGGAAACAAAAAAGATCTTGCAAAGTTGGAATTGATTGATTGAACTTTTTAGTCCCACCCAGTCTGCCGTTACCACTGCAGTCAAGCCCACCCAATTGGCCACACCTACCCAATGGGCCACACCCACCCAATGGGCCACACCCACCCGGCACCCAACGATGCATAAGTGGGTTTTGGATTGCAGTTTGGGCACTCGGTCTCTAAAAGGTTCGCCATCACTGCCATAGAAGAAAAGAATCAGTTCCGCAAATGTTAATAAATCCTGATTCAAATGTTTATTTCAAAAGGGAATCCATCTTCTTAAAGAGGAGGCCGCCCGGCTGTTAAGTGAATCACTGCACTTGATAAGTTAGTAATTCGGTCGTTAAGTGAATCTGGTTTTCTCATTGAGTTTGAGTGTCAGAAGGTCACAAAAAAAGGGATCACGTGACCCCGGGACACCGCAACTGTCATAAATACGAGTCAGTTGCCAAGTGTCTGGATTTTAAATCACGTGACCACGGGGAGGCTGCAAAGGTCATAAGTGTGAAAAATGGTCCAAAGTCACATTTTTCAGTGCCCGTTGTAACTTTGAATGGTCAATAATAATAATAGTAATAGTAATATTAATAGTAATAGTAATAGTAATAGTAATAGTAATAGTAATAGTAATAATAATAAAGTTGGAAGGGATCTTGGAGGTCATCTAGTCCAACCCCCTGCTCAGGCAGGAAACCCTATACCATTTCGGACAAATGGCTGTCCAGTCTCTTCTTAAAAACTTCCAGTGTTGGCGCATTCACCACTTCTGGAGGCAGGTTGTTCCATTGGTTAATTGTTCTAACTGTCAGGAAGTTTCTCCTTAGTTCCAGATTGCTTCTCTCCTTGATTAGTTTCCATCCGTTGCTTCTTGTCCGGCCTTCAGGCGCTTTGGAGAATAGCTTGACTCCCTCTTCTTTGTGGCAGCCCCTGAGATATTGGACTACTGCTATCATGTCCCCCCCTCGTCCTTCTCTTCATTAAACTAGACATACCCAATTCCAGCAGCCTTTCCTTATATGTTTTAGCCTCCGGTCCCCTAATCATCTTTGTTGCTCTTCTCTGTACTCTTTCTAGAGTCTCAGCATCTTTTTTACTAAACGAACAGTTGTAAATTAAGGACTACTTACCTGTATTTGCTGCGTAATTCCGCAGGGGCGGCTTCATTCTGGCACCGTCGTGTTTTGCTGCAGACTTTGTGTCCTTTGCAAATGCCAAAAGAAAGAAAATGTACAGCTGGAACCAAGAAGTTGCCAAGAATTAGGCTATCCTAAAAAAGAGAACTAAACTTTTTGTAAAAAAAAAAAAAAAAAAGACATAACCAATCAGGATCCTATGCAAAACCCTGCATGGGGTGGATTGTGAAAGTAAGGGGGGAAAAAATGGTAGTTAAGGAGAGTGGAATAGGATTCCCGGCCTTTTAAAACGTCTCCGTAACTCAGCACGATAATAATATATTGCTGGCATTCGGTGGAATTGCTGCTGTGGTTTATTTCCTGGCGTTTCTCTTCTTCTTGGAAATAAGCGTCAGACCGGCCCCAGTATGATTCCTTAGGAAAGGAAGACCCTCAACTCCCATTTGGTTGAACTGAAAGGTCCTTTTTTACTAAAAGATGGCTGGTTGCAGAAGAATCAGGCTAGAACTCAAATTTTCCCGTGCCGAAAGAGTGACATGACAGCAGTATTCCGGTATTTGAGGGGCTGCCACAAAGAAGAGGAGGGAGTCAATTTATTCTCCAAAGCAAGGCTTTTCAACCCGTGGTACGGGTACCACCTGTGGTACATTGGCACCTGGCAGGTGGTACGCGACCATCCTAGAAAAGTGGTAGCGGGGGAGGGGAATGAGCTGAACCGGTGGCAGCACCGCACAAGCCTGAGCGAGAGACGGCTGGAGCTGCAGGGCTGTCAGGGCTCAGCGGAAGCGCCAGGATCAGTGCCGCTTTCCAGCTGATCGGCGCTTCGGGGATGTCAGGGTTCAGTGGAAGCGCCAGGATCAGTGCCAGTCTCCAGCTGGAGCTCAGCACTGATCCTGGTGCTTCTGCTGAGCCCAGAAGAAGCGCCGATCAACTGGAATGTTGCAGCCTGTCCAGGGTCTTGTGATTTACATTCAGATGCTTGGCAACTGATTCATATTTATGACGGTCACAGTGTCCCAGGGTCATGTGAAGTGACCAAAACCTGCTGCAACCACCCAGCAGACGGGGGGAATAAAAACCAAACACCCCCCCACCCCACACCCCACCAATCCTCAACAGAAATGCTCACAACAATGAAAACCTCGGACAGGAGGAAGAGCGCCACCGGGTGGGCAGGCAGGTGTCTTACCCGGCTTTGGCTTGGGGGGCACTTTTTTCAGTGCCATCGTAACTTCGAACAGTCACTAAGCGAACTGTTGTAAGTCGAGGACTACCTGTACTTCATCACTTTTTCCCTTTTTTTTTGGTCATCAAGTTTTTGACACTTGGCTAGGCGACTGGTGGCACTCGGATATTGCCATATCCTAAAAGTGGTACAATGGGTGAAAAGGTTGAAAAGCCCTGCTCCAAAACACCAGACGGCAAGACAAGAAAAAACAGATGGAAATGAATCAAGGAGAGAAGCAACCTGGAATTAAGGAGAAACTTCCTAACAGTGAGGACAATCAACCAGTGGTTAATTGTTCTCACTGTCAGGAAGTTTCTCCTTAGTTCTAGGTTGCTTCTATCTTTGATGAGTTTCCATCCGTTGCTTCTTGTCCTGCCTTCTGGTGCTTTGGAGAATAGCTTGACTCCCTCTTCTTTGGGGCAGCCTCTGAGATATTGGAAGACTTGCTATAATATCCCCCCTCATCCTTCTCTTCATTGAACTAGACCAGTGATGGCGAACCTTTTAGAGTCCGAGTGCCCAAACTGCAACGCAAAACCCACTTATGCATTGTCGGGTGCCGGGTGGGTGTGCCCATTGGCTGGGTGTGGCCCATTGGGTGTGACCCATTGGCTGGGCGTGGCTGCAGTGGTAACGGCAGACTGGGTGGGACTAAAAAGTTCAATCAATCAATTCCAACTTTGCAAGATCTTTTTTTTCCCGAGAAGTTGAAATTGACTGATTGATTGAACCTTTTTTTTTTTTGCACACGGCGGCGGAGGCCTAAAGCGAAAAGAGTTTATAAAACCCAGCTGAAGGCCTAGGACCAGGGCGACGGCGTGCATGCCCACAGAGAGGGCTCTGAGTGCCGCCTCTGGCACCCGTACCATAGATTCACCCCCACTGAACTAGACATACCCAATTCCAGCAACCGTTCCTTATATGTTTTAGCCTCCTGTCCCCTGATCTTCTCTGCACTCTTTCTGGAGTCTCAATATCTTTTTTACATCGCGGTGACCAAAACTGGATGCAGGATTCCAAGTGTGGCCTTACCAAGGTGTTGTAAAGTGGTATTAACTCTTCCCGTGATCTTGATTCTATCCCTCTGTTAATGCAGCCCAGCACCGTGTTGGCTTTTTTGGCAGCTGCAGCACACGGCTGGCTCCTATTTAAGGGATTGTCCACTAGGATTAACAATAAGTATTATATACTAACACTGAAGCAGTAGGAATGAGCTTAAATGGACTCCAGAAGATGGTAGAGGACAGGAAGGCCTGGAGTAACGTTGTCCATGGGGCCGCGATGGATCAGACACGACTTCGCAACTAACCACAAATTATATACTAAGCATTAACACTAAGAAATAAACAGGATGAGTTTATTCCTTTTCTCTTTACCCAGAGAATTGAATATGCTATTAAACTATGGTTTTCTTAATCATGATGGATAGAAATGGACTATAGAAGCAACTATAAAAAAACCTATTCTGATTCCCAGTGTACGGAAACCTAAATTATCTCAGTACTCCTAACACTGCTGGCCCAAGCAATTAGATCAAACAGCAAGAAACGGTTATGAATTCCACATTTTGAGAGCCAGTTTGGTACAGTGGTTAAGACACGAGCTTAGAAACCGGGAGACGGTGAGTTCTAATTCGGCCTTAAACATGAAAGCCGGCTGGGTGACTTTGGGCCACTCACCAGGAGACGGTGAGTTCTAGTCCTGCCTTAGCCATGAAAGACAACTGGGCGACTTTGGGCGAATCACTAGGAGACAATTGTTTTAGTCTCGCCTTAGGCATGACAGCTGGCTGGGTGAGTTTGGGCCAATCACCAGGAGACGGTGAGTTCTAGTCCTGCCTTAGCCATGAAAGCCAACTGGATGACTTTGGGCCAATCACCAGGAGACGGTGAATTCTAGTCCTGCCTTAGGCATGAAAGCCGGCTGGGTGACTTTGGGCCAATCACCAGGAGACGGTGAGTTCTAGTCCTGCCTTAGCCATGAAAGCCAGCTGGGTGACTTTGAACCAGTCCCTCTCTCTGAGCCCAACCTACCTCACAGGGTTGTCGTCGTGGGGAAAAAAAGGAGTAGGAAGGAGTATTCCGTGGGTTTATCTCCTTGAGTTCTTTATAAAAACAATGAAGACGAGATTAAAAACGGCTAAACAATAAATGAAATCAATAAAACATAGGACCGTCCTTTTGCAACTTGGGTTGATTTGCCTGGTCCCACTTGAGTTGTTTGGGGGGGGGGAAGTGGGGTATAAATAAATAAATAAATTTTAAAGCAGTACTACTTTTCCTTGGATTCCCGGTAGGGATCAGGTGAGCCGTCTTCCCGTTCTCGTTCCAGAGGTTATTAAAGGTGGAGCCGTTTCAGAAAGCCTCCTTGATTTATCCTGCCGTCTTTTAATTTCTACTTTTATTGTTGACATGCTTACTATCTGGTGGTGCTGCGTTTATCACTTTTATGGACGATTGCTGCCATGGAGGCTTTAATTGTATTTTTTTTTTTTTTTTTTGCTGTTCGACATAACACAACGAGAGTGTTTGATTGCGGTGGGATAGAAACGTGAGACATAAATAAACAAAACGTGATTGCAAATCTAAACGCGGGGATAACGTGTTTTGATTTATTACCTTTGAACTTTCCGCAGCCACATGATTTTGTGGACTTTGTTTCTTGAATTAGACAAGAGAACGTGTTTGAGGGTAATCGATCATATCAGACAACTAATTCCGTGGTCCTATCTTCGGTCCTCTGTCACTTAACATCATGGCGGAATCGGTACCTTCGGTAACCCACTAAAACCTGGTTACAGCGGGAGAGGTTGAGTTCTAGTCCCGCCTTAGACATGAAAACCAATTGGGTGACTTTGGGCCAATCACCAGGAGAAGGTGAGTTCTAGTCCCATCTTAGACATGAAAGCCATTGGGTGATTTTGGACCAATCAATAGGAGAGATTGAGTTCTAGTCCCACCTTAGACATGAAAGCCATTGGGTGACTTTGGGCCAATCACCAGGAGAGGGTGAGTTCTAGTCCCATCTTAGACATGAAAGCCAGTTGGGTGACTTGGGGCCAATCACCAGGAGAGGTTGAGTTCTAGTCCCGCCTTAGACATGAAAACCAATTGGGTAACTTTGGGCCAATCACCAGGAGAGGGTGAGTTCTAGTCCCATCTTAGACATGAAAGCCATTGGGTGATTTTGGACCAATCAATAGGAGAGGTTGAGTTCTAGTCCCACCTTAGATATGAAAGCCATTGGGTGACTTTGGACCAATCAGCGGGAGAGATTGAGTTCTAGTCCCACCTTAGACATGAAAGCTGGCTGGGTGACTTTGGGCCAATCACCAGGAGAGGGTGAGTTCTAGTCCCATCTTAGACATGAAAGCCATTGGGTGATTTTGGACCAATGAATAGGAGAGATTGAGTTCTAGTCCCACCTTAGACATGAAAGCCATTGGGTGACTTTGGACCAATCACCAGGAGGGGGTGAGTTCTAGTCCCACCTTAGACATGAAAGCCAGTTGGGTGACTTTGGGCCAATCACCAGGAGAGATTGAGTTCTAGTCCCACCTTAGACATGAAAGCCATTGGGTGACTTTGGACCAATCACCAGGAGGGGGTGAGTTCTAGTCCCACCTTAGACATGAAAGCCAGTTGGGCGACTTTGGGCCAATCACCAGGAGAGGGTGAGTTCTAGTCCCACCTTAGACATGAAAGCCAGTTGGGTAACTTTGGACCAATCACCAGGAGAGGGTGAGTTCTAGTCCCACCTTAGACATAAAAGCCAGTTGGGTGACTTTGGGCCAATCACCAGGAGAGATTGAGTTCTAGTCCCACCTTAGACATGAAAGCCATTGGGTGACTTTGGACCAATCACCAGGAGGGGGTGAGTTCTAGTCCCACCTTAGACATGAAAGCCAGTTGGGTGACTTTGGGCCAATCACCAGGAGACTGTGAGTTTTAGTCCACCTTAGGCATGAAAACTCAACTAGATGGTGAGTTCTAGTCCTGCCTTAGGCGGATGTCTTTGGGCCAATCACCAGGAGACATAGTGAATTATAGTCCCGCCTTAGGCGTGAAAGCTGTCAGGGTGACTTTGGGGCGGTAACTGAGCCCAGTCCACCTCACCGGATTGTTGTTCTGGGAAAAATGCGTAGGAAGGAGTATTCCCTGTCTTTGCTGCCTTGCGTTATTTATAAAAGGAATAAAAGCGAGATATGAACAGACTGTTTTATTTATTTTTTCCTCCCCAGGCGAACAAACTGAGGACCAAAACTTTGCGGAATACATTAAACCCCACTTGGAATGAAACCCTCACATACTACGGGATCACAGACGAAGATATGATCCGCAAAACGCTCAGGTGAGTCTGTGACAGCCTCAGGGCAGGTAGACCAGACGGGAAACACCATCAGGTGAGCTAATTCCGCTTTATTATAAGGCTAGTGTCAATGCTGCTAACATCGGATGTTTTGCACTGACAACAGATGGAAATGTAGCCCTCTTTTTCCCTTTTGCTTTTTAAAGTTAGATGATACTGGGAGGAGGGGGGATGTGAATAGAGTCTAGCTAGACATAACAACACTAAACTCAGCGTGAGAATCAAGGTTATTGAGCCCAGAGCTGATAAAGAATTGGCCTCCGGGCTTCAAGCTAATTGGGGAATGTGATTTATGACTATTACTTAGAGGAGGGAATTGTGCTTTGATACTATGTGCCCAGGGGAGGGGAATTCAGTTTTTGGCTTCGATTATGTAGTGCCGATATTATGCTACTCGAATAAAAAATTCTTTAAGGTAAACAATGCCTTGAAGTTCTTTTGAAGAGTTTCATCTGTCGGAACCATGACAGTTAGGGGAACAGAATCTCTCAAGTCTCTTTTGCAGCCTGAGAAATTAGGGAGAAATGTTTTTCTCGCCATGCACATGTATACATCACCGGAACTAGACTTGTGTTGTTTCTCTGTGTCATATAATATATGTCAGTATGCAAAATTCTGTATTTATTTATTTATTTTTGTCGTAGTTATGTAGTGTATATCAGAGGTGGTGACCCTCTGAGAGCTGTATGCAACGAAATTTCATTTTAATGTCCACCGATTAGTGCAGGGCTTTTCAACCAGTGGTACGGGTACCACCTGTGGTACATTGGCAACTGGCACCTGGTACGTGACCATCCTAGAAAAGTGGTAGCGGGGGAGGGGAATGAGCTGAACCGGTGGTAGCACCGCACAAGCCTGAGCGAGAGACGGCTGGAGCTGCAGGGCTGTCAGGGCTCAGCGGAAGCGCCAGGATCAGTGCCACTTTCCAACTGATCAGCGCTTCTTTGGGGCTGTCAGGGCTCAGTGGAAGCGCCAGGATCAGCGCCAGGCTCCAGCTGGAGCTCGGCTCTGATCCTGGTGCTTCTGCTGAGCCCTGAAGAAGCACCAATCAGCTGGAAAGCAGCACTGATCCTGGCGCTTCTGCTGAGCCCAGTAGAAGCGCTGATCAGCTGGAATGTTGCAGCATCTCCAGGGTCTTGTGATTTACATTCAGATGAAAACCTAGGACAGGAGGAAGAGCGCCGCCGGGCGGGCAGGCAGGTGTCTTGCTCAGCTGTGGCTTGGGGGGCACTTTTTTCAGTGTCATTGTAACTTCGAACAGTCACTAAGCGAACTGTTGTAAGTCGAGGACTACCTGTACTTTATCACTTTTTTCCCTTTTTTTTTGGTCAAGTTTTTGACACCTTGCTAGGCGACTGGTAGTGCTCGGATGTTGCCATATCCTAAAAGTGGTACAATGGATGAAAAGGTTGAAAAGCCCTGGATTAGTGTACATTCAAAGTGACAATAAAGTTGTTCATTATTCATTATTCATTATTCTATTTGTTTTCTGAGTCTCTTCGTCTGTCCGTTATGCAGCTGAGGGCTGGTCTATCTCTTATCTGATTATTCCCTAGGCAGCATTACTTCCTCCTGTATGCCAAGGTCATTCCCACATACCATTGCAAATAGCCTTTGACTTACGACCACAATTGAGCCTGAAATTTCTGTTGCTAAGTGAGACAGTTGTCAGCTGAGTTTTGCCCCATTTTATGACTTTGCTTGCCACCGTTGTTACATAAATCACTGCAGTTGTTAAGTGAATCTGGCTTCCCCAATGACACTGTTTGTTAGAAATTCGCAAAAGGTGACCCAGGGACGCCGCCACGGTCATAAATATGAGTCAGTTGCCAAGGAACACTGCCACGGTCATAAATATGAGTCAGTTGCCAAGTGTCTGAGGTTTGATCATGTGACCAGAGGGATGCTGCAACAGTTATACAGTAAGCGTGAAAAACGGTTGTAAGTCACTTTTTTCAGTGCCGTTCTAACTTTGGATGGTCACTAAATGAACTGTTGTAAATTGAGGACTATTTGTACTGTCAGAGCCCCGTTTGGCTTGCACAACTGTTGGCCGAGCCTGGCTTGCGAAGTGTTTAAATCTCCCTTTGATGGTGTAGAAAGAAAAAAAAAATTCATCAGGGTCCAGTCCAAGCCGGGAATAAACAAAATGGAGACTGCTTTAGAAAGAAGGTTGCAGTTTATTGAAGAGGAGAGCCAGACAGAAAGATGGCTTTGGGGAAACTGACCACATGTAGCAGGGAATGGTGGGTTTTTATACCTTCTGGGACTTTTGAGGTTGTTTCCTGTTCCTGTTTGAGGCTTTGTATTTCCTGTGTCATGTATTTCCTGTGTCATGTAAAAAAGATGTTGAGACTCTAGAAACAGTACAGAGAAGAGCAACAAAGATGATTAGGGGACTGGAGGCTAAAGCATATAAGGAACGGCTGCTGGAATTGGGTATGTCTAGTTTAACGAAGAGAAGGACGAGGGGGGACATGATAGCAGCCTTCCAATATCTCAGGGGCTGCCCCAAAGAAGAGGGAGTCAAGCTATTCTCCAAAGCGCCTGAAGGCAGGACAAGAAGCAATGGATGGAAACTCATCAAGGAGAGAAGCAACCTAGAACTAAGGAGAAACTTCCTGACAGTCAGAACAATTAACCAGTGGAACAACCTGCCTCCAGAAGTGGTGAATGCTCCAACACTGGAAGTTTTTAAGAAGAGACTGGACAGCCATTTGTCTGAAATGGTATAGGGTTTCCTACCTGAGCAGGGGGTTGGACTAGATGACCTCCAAGGTCCCTTCCAACATCATCATCATCATCATCATCATCATCATCATCATCATCATCATCATCATTATTATTATTATTATTATTATTATTATTATGACCTGAGTATTGGTGGGTTAATCCTATTATGTTCCCAAAGGTCATGTCTTTTACAGTTTGGGTAGGGTATGTAGATTTTAGGTGTCTTTGTCTTCCTAATCTTCTAGCTTTCTGACTCCAATCTTCCTGAATGGATTATTACATCTGCATTTCTAAAAGCTGGCCTGATTTCTGCTTGGGGCATAGAGACTAGGGGTGGTGGTGGTTTCTGCCTAAGATTTTCTATTATTCCTTTGGGGAAATATATTCTGCCTTTTAAATATTCCCCAAAATATTTCTTTCTCTGGGGGGCTGACTTCCCACAATGGACTATTTCTGACCAGTGGCTAGCCATTTTCCCAAAGCGTAAAATATATTTTTCCCGACAATCTCTGAGCTTAAAGCCGATTTATCTTCCCTTTCCCCAGCCAATTACTTAACATATTTTTCCCCTCTTTCTCGTCTCGGTAAATTCTCAGCTTTAGCAAAAAAACCCAAAAACACCCCCCTAACTTGTCTTACCTGGAAACACGCTGGGGCGATTCTCGGTGCCCAGTTGTTGAAAATGCAAATGAGTAATTCAGTTTTGATTAGCTTGTAACTCTGGAACATCCTAATCTAGCAATTGGAAGGAGGACGGCTGGATGCCGTCAAAGCCGCGGTGACTTGATTTTAATTTCCACGGGATTTTCATTTTTAAACTGTCTCTCTGCTTTGTGTTTTTATTAGGCTGTTTAAGGATGGAAATGTTTTCAGCAGAGAAGGAAGTAATAAAATACAACTCAGGGGTTTAAAACGAAGTCATAAAAATGCCAGTCAGGGATTTGGAAATGTCAAGGAAATTATCACTTGCTAATATAGTATTACTTAGCTGTAAATAATTGAGGCTGCCTCAGAGTCCCCTCGAAGCAAGAAACGAGGAGCATATCACTGTAAATGTAATAATAAATTAAAAAAGTAAAACACTTGAGTATATTATACAGGTAGTCCTCGGCTTACGACCACAACGGAGCCCACACTATCTGTTGCTAACTGAGACAGCTGTTAAGTGATTTTTTGCCTCGTTTTAAGACCTTTCTTTGCCACAGTTGTTAAGTGAATCACTGCCGTTAGCAACATGGTTGTTAAGTGAATCTGGCATCGACATTGCTTGTCAGAAGGTCGCAAAAGGGGATCACATGATCCCAGGACACTGCAACCGTCATAAATATGAGTCAGTGGCCAAACATCTGAACTTGGGTCACGTGACCAAGGGGGACGCTGCAACGGCTGTAAGTGCGGAGAAGGTCATAAGTCCCTTTTTTTCCAGTGCTGTTGTAACTTTGGACGGTCACTAAACGAAACTGTTGTAAGCCAAGGCCTACTTGGGCTTAGTGGTAAATCACTGAGGCCTCTCAGAGTCGCCTCACACCTCAAGATTTGCAGAAGCTGTAAATTTAATGATAAATAATAATAATAAGCTGCTGCAAGAAGATCGCACAGACTGACTACAAGCAGCGGCATGACAAAGTAGCAACAATGGTGCATTGGAAGATCCGCAAGAAATATCATTTGCCTGTAAGCCAGAACGGGTGGGATCATAAAATAGAGAAAGCCATAGAAAATGATAAAATTAAACTGCTCTGGGACTTCAGAATTCAAACAGACAAGCACCTGCCACATAACACCCCGGACTTAACAATTGTTGATAAGAAAGACAAAAAAGTCTGGATAGTAGACGTGGCAGTGCCTGGAGACGGCAGAATAGACGAGAAAGAACTGGAGAAGATAACAAAATACAAAGACCTACAAATAGAAAGAGAAGGACTGTGGCAAAAGCAAGCAAGGGTAGTACCAATAGTAATAGGCGCCTTGGGTGCAATCCCAAAACAACTGGAGCACCACTTGAACACCATCATCGGCATTGACAAATTCGCTATTAGTCAATTGCAAAAGGCGGCCTTACTAGGAACTGCTTCCATCCTGCGACGAGATCTGTAATACCATCAAACATCCACATCTGCCTATCCCAGGTCCTTGGGAAGGACTCGATAGGTAGACAAAAATGCCAAATCCAGTCTGAACATCTGGCTGACTGTGCGATGATCAATAGTAATAATAATAATAATGATAATAAAGTTGGAAGGGACCTTGGAGGTCATCTAGTGAAGTCCAACCCCCTGCTCAGACAGGAAACCTGAAAAAACAACAACAACTGAGTACTGGATATTATCCAGGTATCACTTTAAGAGATTAAGAATTCCGGAGAGGTTGCGATGAATTTTTAGGTGTGAATAATGCGATGTTCGATTTAGTGCAGATTGTAAATTAACACCAGGAGGTGTTTAACGTGACCCAAATCCACTTAATGTGCAGCTGTGGATGGGGATTTTGAGGCCGCTAATCTTCTCCTTCGCAAAATGGCGGAAAAACAAAACCTTGTCAGAGGAAAAACAGCACAGTTAGTCCTCGGCTGACGACCACAGTGGAGCCCAAATTTTCTGTTGTTAAGGGAGACATTTGTGAAGTGAGTTTCGCTCCGTTTTAGGACCTTTCTTGCCTCCGTTGTTAAGTGAATCACTGCAGTTGATAAGGGAGTCACACGGTCGTTAAATGAAGCTGGCTTCTCCCCCATTGACTTTGCTTGCCAGAAGGTCGCAAAAAAGGGGAATCACATGACCCCGGGATGCTGCGACCGTCGTAAATACGAGTCAGTTGTCTAGCGTCTGAATTTTGATCACGTGCTACAAAGGTCGTAAGGGTGAAAAACAGTTCTAAGTAATAACAACAACAACAACAACAACAACAACAACAACAACAATAATAATAATAATAATAATAATAATAATAATAATAAAGTTGGAAGGGACCTTGGAGGTCATCTAGTCCAACCCCCTGCTCAGGTAGGAAACCCTATACCACTTCAGACAAATGGCTGTCCAGTCTCTTCTTAAAAACCTCCAGTGTTGGAGCATTCACCGCTTCTGGAGGCAGGTTGTTCCACTGGTTAATTGTTCTAACTGTCAGGAAGTTTCTCCTTAGTTCTAGGTTGCTTCTCTCCTTGGTTAGTTTCCATCCGTTGCTTCTTGTCCTGCCTTCAGGCGCTTTGGAGAATAGCTTGACTCCCTCTTCTTTGGGGCAGCCCCTGAGATATTGGA
>NW_015390489.1:0-8728 GCF_001527695.2 Protobothrops mucrosquamatus | reverse complement strand
AGGCAGCTGTTCAGTGTGTCTCGCCCGATTTTACCGCCTTTTTTGCCGGTTGTTAAGCGAATCGCTGCCGTTATTAAGTGAATCATGCAGTCGTTAAGCGAATCCAGCTTCCTGCCATTGACTTAGCTTGTTGGAAGCCAGCTGGGAAGATCGCAAAGGGTGATCACAGGTCATTGGGATGCTACAACCGTCGTAAGTACATGCCAGTTGCCGAGCCTCTGAATTTTGGTCACGTGACCCTAGGGAGGCTGCAACGGTCGTAAGTGTGGAAAACGGTCATATGTCACTTTTTTGAGTGCCGTTGTAACTTCAGTCACTAAACAAATGGTTGTAAGCGGAGGACCACCTGTATTCAAAGAGGCCCCATCTCTTGGTCCCATCAGGTTTTGCAGAAATGCAAAACAGGTAGTCCCCGACTTACAACCGTTTGTTTAGTGACCGTTCAGAGTTACAATGGGACCGGAAAAAGTGACTTATGACCGTTTTTCACACTTAACGACTGTAGTAGCATCCCCATCATGGTCAGGTGATCAAAATTCAGATTCCTGGCAGCTGACTCGTATTTATGACGGTCGCAGCGTCCCCGGGGTCACGTGATCCCCTCATGCGACCTTCTGACCTGCAAAGTCAACGGGGGGAAGCCAGATTCACTTAACAACCGTTGTTACTAACTTAGCAACTGCTCAGTGATTCCCTTAACGGCTGCGGCAGGTAAGGTCATAAAACGGGGCAAAAATCACTAATCTGGGGCTCCCTTGTGGTCGTAACCCGAGGACTACCTCTACTCTTGCAGGTTTTGTCGAATTTAGACTTTCCGTTTGCAAAAACCTTTGCTTTCAGATCTCGCCTTGCTCTCCCTCCGGGCTCGTGAAACCAAAACTTTGCATTTGGCCTTTTAGACCCATCATTTATTCCGGGTCTTCTCACCCAGGACCCCCGAACATGCTTTCTCAGCAGCCACGTCAGGAAAAGAGCTGGCCTTATCCCAGCTCATCCTTTTTTGCACGTTTTCCCGCTCTCCCGATAAATCCCCGTGACAGCTGCTTGATATACGGGAAAGGAGCATGAACGTGGGAGATCCGCCAAGTGCAAGGCGCAAGATTAAAGAGGCTTGCGGAAGGAGAGGTCGAGGCAGGTTGGAGAAACGTGGGTGAAGGGATCGCGGCTCCGAGCTTGCTCGCCACGATGTAAAAAAGATGTCGAGACCCTGGGAAGAGCACGGAGAAGAGTAACCGAGGCTTGGCTAGTCTAAAGAAAAGAAGAAACAGGGTGGGGGGCATAATAGCAATATTCCAGTATTTCAGGGGCTGCCCCAAAGAAGAGGGAGTCAAATTATTCTCCAAAGCACCAGAGGGCAGAACGAGAAACAATGGTTGGAAACTGATCAAAGAGAGAAGCAACCTGGAATTGAGAAGAAACTTCCTGACAGTGAGGACAACTAACCAGTGGAACAGCTTGCCACCAGAAATCGTGGGCGCTCCATCGCTGGAGATTTTTAGGAAGAGACTGGACAGCCATTTGTCTGAAATGGTATAGGTTCTCCTGCTCGAGCAGGGGGGCTGGACTAGAAGACCTCCAAGGTCCCTTCCAGTTCTATTCTATTCTATCTTAAAGTTTTTAAGAAGAGACTGGACAGCCATTTGTCCGAAATAGTGTAGGGTTTCCTGCCTGAGTAGGGGGTTGGACTCGATGACCTCCAAGGTCCCTTCCAACTTGATGATGATGATGATGATGATGATGATGATGCTTAGGGGACTGAAGGCTAAAACCTATGAACAGTGGTTGCAGGAATTGGGTATGTCTAGTTTAATGAAGAGAAGGACTAGACTAGAATAGAATAAAAGAGTTGGAAGGGACCTTGTAGGTCATCTAGTCCAACCCCCCACCCAAGCAGGAGACCGTACACCATTTCTGACAGATGGCAGACCAGTTTCTCCTTGAAAGCTTCCAGTGATGAAGCTCCCACAACCCCTGAAGGCAATCTGTTCCATTGGTTGATTGTTCTCACTGTCAGAAAGATGACCTCCAAAGTCCCTTCCAAGTTTGTTGTTGTTGTTGTTGTTATTAAGCTTCCAGATTTTTGATGCCTCTTTGTCTGCCTAAACTTTAGACTAGACTAGAATAGACTAGACTAGAATAGAATAACAGAAGTGGAAGGGACCTTGGGGGTCATCTAGTCCAACCCCCTGCTCAGGCGGGAAACCCTATACCATTTCAGACAAATGGCTGTTCAGTCTCTTCTTAAAAACCTCCAGTGTTGGAGCATTCACCGCTTCTGGAGGCAGGTTGTTCCACTGGTTAATTGTTCTGTCAGGAAGTTTCTCCTTAGTTCCAGGTTGCTTCTCTCCTTGGTTACTTTCCATCCGTTGCTTCTTGTCCTGCCCTCAGGGCGAAACCTCTTATTGAACTGAGGGAGAAGAAACCCCGTCGGGGAGTCTATAACCTTGGGAAGATAGTACAGTGGGGAAAGAAAGAACGTCCTAGGACACTTTGATTCCGTCGGTGTTCAAGTTCTATTTTATAAGACAGTCGGAGAGCGGAAGTGTCCTTGGACCTTATGTAAATAGTGGAAAACACACAATTATTTGTGTCCTAACAGTGAGGACAATTAATCAGTGTAACAATTTACCTCAAGAAATCGTGGGTGCTCCATCACGACAAGTTTTTAAGAAGAGTCTGGGCAGTCACTTCTCTGAAATGGTATATGATCTCCTGCTTGTGCAGGGGGCTGGACTAGAAGACCTCCAAGATCCCTTCCAGCTCTATTCTGATGGATTGACATGGTATAGGGTCTCCTGCTTGAGCAGGGGGCTGGATTAGAAGACCTCCATGGTCCCTTCCAGCTCTAGTCTGATTTATTGAAATGGTATAGGGTCTCCTGCTTGAGCAGGGGGGGCTGGACTAGAAGACCTCCATGGTCCCTTCCAGCTCTATTCTGATGGATTGAAATGGTATAGGATCTCCTGCTTGAGCAGGGGGCTGGACTAGAAGACCTCCAAGGTCCCTTCCATCTCTATTCTGACTCCGATTCTGATTCCTAATAAATGGAGGCCTCCTTTCCAACTGCAGCTTGCCTCCTGTGTCTTTCTCCTGGCTTGGAACCTGATGGGATTTTACTTCCAACAATTTAAACCGTGATAGGCGGACTCCATTATGAGTTGAGAGCTACCTTTGTAGCCTGATCCTAACTCTACCTTATGTTAGGACGGGATCATCATTAGAAACTTGGTTCACATGATACACTAAACTGAAGGGGTGGGTTAAGTATTTGTGAATCAGGAACAGAGTCTGAATGTACATATTGCAATAAGCCACTTCGTTCAAACATTGTCTCATTTTAAAAAAAAAAATTGCTTCTGTTGAAGAGCAATTAATAAAATTTTTCCAAATAACCGAGGAAAATCTGTAATGCAGAGACAAAAAAAAAAAAAACCCACAAGAAACAATAGATGGGAACTAATCAAGGAGAGAAGCAACTTGGAATTAAGGAGAAATTTCCTAACAGGGAGGACAATTAATCAGTGGAAGAACAAAGTACTGTTCCACTGCAATGTAAATTGAAACACATTTTAAAGATTCATATTTACCATTTAAACATCAGCCAAGAATAGGTCTGCGGCAATTAAGATAAAACATAATCTCTCCCCAATTTTGATAGAATAGCCCCAGCTTGTCAGTATTTTAACTTTATCTCTGCATTTTTATTTTTTAAAAAAATGTGGCCTTCGAAAGTATCCTTAGATGACTAAGCCACCATGTCTGGCTTTGCATTAACCCTAAACCCTAAATTATGGCTTGTCAATCAAAGTGGCTAGTTCACACGAAGCAGAACTAAATAAAACACAGGGTTTGGGTTTGAAGGATGGCCTTGAAAACAAAAGAGATATAATCCACTTTTCTGAATTCTTTCTCTTAAGGAAGGAAATTTACTTTCACCACTGCAGTGTTTTCTCTTTAAGTGGGCTTGCATTCAGAGTTTGCCTTAAGCCAGAGGTAGGCAACCTTGGCTCTTTTAGGACTCGTGGACTTCAACTCCCAGAATTCCTGAGCCAGCCATGCTGAGGAGAAATGGAGAGGTTTCCATGCTGAGCCATGCCAGCTCAGGAATTCTGGGAGTTGGAGTCCATGAGTCATGAAGGGGCCATAGTTCCCCCATGCTGGCTCAGGAATTCTGGGAGTTGAAGTCCACAAGTCATCAAGGGGGACATAGTTCCCCCATGCTGGCTCAGGAATTCTGGGAGTTGAAGTCCACAAGTCATGAAGGGGCCATAGTTCGCCCATGCTGGCTCAGGAATTCTGGGAGTTGAAGTCCACAAGTCATCAAGGGGGACATAGTTCGCCCATGCTGGCTCAGGAATTCTGGGAGTTGGTCCACAAGTCATGAAGGGGCCATAGTTCCCCCATGCTGGCTCAGGAATTCTGGGAATTGAAGTCCACGAGTCATGAAGGGGCCATAGTTCACTCATGCTGGATCAGGAATTCTGGGAGTTGGTCCACAAGTCATGAAGGGGCCATAGTTCCCTCATGCTGGCTCAGGAATTTTGGGAATTGAAGTCCACGAGTCATGAAGGGGCCATAGTTCACTCATGCTGGATCAGGAATTCTGGGAGTTGAAGTCCACAAGTCATGAAGGGGCCATAGTTCCCTCATGCTGGCTCAGGAATTCTGAGAGTTGAAGTCCACAAATCATAACAGAGCCAAGTTGCCTATCCCTGCCTTAAGCCTTCGGACCATACGCCACAGGTAGTCCTCGACTTAACGACCACAGTTGAGAACCCCAGACTTTCCGTCGCTAAGCCAGACACTTCTTAAATGAGCTTTGTCCCATTTTATGACCTTTCTTTCCCATGGTTGTTAAGTGAATCGATGCAGTTGCGAAGTTAGCAACACGGCTGTTAAGCGAATCTGGCTCCAGTCGCGAAAGGGGATCACGTGACCCCAGAAAACTGCAACCGTCAGAAGTACATGCCAGTTGCCAAGCCTCCAAATTTTGATCACGTGACCACGGGGATGCTGCAACGGTCATGAAGTGTGAAAAACGGTCTTAAGTCACTTTTTTGGGGTGCCGTTGTAACCTCAAATGGTCGCTAAAGGAGGAGTTATAAGCCGAGGACTGCCTGTAAGAGAGTTGCAATATACAAAGGTAGTCCTTGACTTATGAAGGGATGCTTAGGGATTGTTTCAACTTACGACGGAGGTCCCAGCCACCCATCCAAAGGGACTTGCAACTCAGTTCTGAAGTTCCAACAGCTGATACCCCCCATCCAGGCGTCACTGGCTGGGGAATTCTGGGAGAGAATAGAATAGAATAGAATAGAATAGAATAACAGAGTTGGAAGGGACTTTGGAGGTCATCTAGTCCACCCCCTGCTCAGACAGGAAACCCTATACCATTTCAGACAAATGGCTGTCCAGTCTCTTCTTAAAAACTCCCAGTGTTGGAGCACCCACAACTTCTGGAGGCAGGCTGTTCCACTGGTTAATTGTTCTAACTGTCATTCTAAGTTGAAGCCCACAGGAGTTAAACTTGCCCAGATAGGACACCTCTGCCTTAAATTAGAATAGAATAGAATAGAATAGAATAGAATAGAAGAGAAGAGAAGAGAAGAGAAGAGAAGTTGGAGGGGACATTGGAGGTCTTCTAGTGCAGCCCCCTGCTCAAGCAGGAGAACATATACTATCTCAGACAAGTGACTGTCCAGTCTCCTGTTGAAAATCTCCACTGATGGAGTGCCCACGATTTCTGGAGGCAGGTTGTTCCACTGGTTAATTTTCCTCACTGTTAGGAAGTTTCTCCTTAATTCCAGGATGCTTCTCCCCTTGATCAGTTTCCATCCATTGTTTCTCGTCCTGCCCTCTGGTGCTTTGGAGAATAACGTGACCCCCTCTTCTTTGTGGCAGCCCCTCAGATACTGGAAGACTGCTATCATGTCTCCCCTATTTCTTCCTTTCTTTAGACTAGCCAGACCGAAGTCCCGCAGCCGTTCTTCCTATGTTTTAGTCTCCAGGCCTTGGATCATCTTAGTTCCAAACTCTCAACATCATTTTTGTGATATGGTGACAAAAAAAATATTGTTTTGGTCTCTTTGGTACCCAGCTGCGGAAGCCGTGAGTTGTATCCCTGTCTTTTTAGATTGACAGATGTTAAATGAAGGCAAATATACGTGTCCCAGGAGCGAAATCAAACTTGGGTCAGTTACCAGGATCAGAAATTTACTCTTCCGAGTTTTCGGACCCATGCTGAAGTCCATTGCAAATGTTGAGCCGAAATGACATAGAGCAACTAAGACAATTAAAGGCCTGGAGACTAAAACACACGAAGAACGGTTGCAGGAACTGGGTATGGCCAGTCTAAAGAAAAGAAGAAATAGGGGAGACATGATAGTAGTGTTTCAGTATCTGAGGGGCTGCCACAAAGAAGAGGGGGTCACGTTATTCTCCAAAACACCAGAGGGGCAGGACAAGAAACAATGGTTGGAAAGTCGTCCAAGAGACAAGCAACCTGGAATTAAGGAGAAACTTCCTAATAGTGAGGACAATTAACCAGTGGAACAGCTTGCCACCAGAAGTCGTGAGTGCTCCATCACTGGAGGATTTCAAGAAGAGATTGGACAGCCATTTGTCTGGAATGGTGTAGGACAGTGATGGTGAACCTTTTAGAGACCGAGTGCCCAAACTGCAACCCAAAACCCACTTATGCATTGTTGGGTGCCGGGTGGGTGTGGCCCATTGGGTGGGCGTGGCTGCGGTGGTAATGCCAGACTGGGTGGGACTAAAAAGTTCAATCAATCAATTTCAACTTTGCAAGATCTTTTTTTTCCCACGAGAAGTTGAAATTGACTGATTGATTGAACCTTTTTTTTTTTGCACATGGCGGTGGAGGCCTAAAGCGAAAAGATTTTATAAAACCCAGCTGAAGGCCTAGGACTGGGGCGACGGCACGCGTGCCCACAGAGAGGGCTCTGTGTGCCGCCTCTGGCACCCATGCCATAGGTTCGCCACCACTGGTGTAGGATCTCCTGCTTGAGCAGGGGGTTGGACTAGAAGACCTTCACGGTCCCCTTCCAACTCTATTCTGAATTTTTTTTTCCAACTTCCCAGGTTCTCCCTTACGGGCTATCTTCCCGAGAAACGCAGCTGGAGCCAAGAGAGTATCTATGTGTGTGATAGTTTTTTTTTTTTTTGCAGCACAAGGGACAGTTTCAATTTGTCCCCCCCCCGTTCCCCCCAAATTGCTTTCTGCACCTTTCTATCCAAGCGTCCCATCATTTTTTTTAAAAAAATAAATAAATAAAAATTTTGAGAAAACCTCCATGTCTCCTACCCAGCCAGAGATGGGGAAGGGGCCGGGATCGTGGTTTTAATTACCTGCTTCGCGGAATGGGGAAGGAGGCGATGGGAGGGGGGGCACCCTCGCTGGGTTGCCATGGCAACCGAACCTCCAGAAAGATAACCCTAAGGAGGGGTTCGCAGGATTTGGCAACAGGAGGCTTAAGACTTTCTCAGGCATCAAGGAAAGGAAGGTTTATTTCGGGCAAACATTTCTGAGGATTCTTCTTCCGAGGATGGGGGAGACTCAGCTGAAAAAAACCTGAAATTGGTGAAGGATTGGTTTTTTTGAGGAGGGGGGGGTAAGTTGATGAGATCTTTGGGGGGAATAAAACAAGGCACCCAAGGGAGAGAGAGGGTCAGAAAAGTCAAGATGGCTGGTGCAGCCGAGCAAGGGATGGTCCCCTCTTCTCTGACATGCAGTGCACATAACAAGGGGGGGGGGAGGGCTTTCATGGAGCAGTTGTGCTGACACTCACACTCCATCTCACCCCCCATACACATATACACCCATGCAGATGGTGCTGAAAAGTCCAGTAATGTAACATTGCAAACTGCATGGGTTCAGTAAGAGAATGGAATGGAATGGAGTAGAGTAGAGTAGAGTAGAGTAGAGTAGAGTAGAGTAGAGTAGAGTAGAGTAGAGTAGAGTAGAATAGAATATATGGAATAGAGTAGAATGGAATGGAGTGGAATAGAATAGAATGGAATGGAATGGAATGGAGTGGAGTGGAGTGGAATGGAATGGAATGGAGTGGAGTGGAGTGGAATAGAATAGAATATATGGAATAGAGTAGAATGGAATGGAGTGGAGTGGAATAGAATAGAATGGAATGGAATGGAATGGAATGGAATGGAGTGGAGTGGAGTGGAATAGAATAGAATAGAATAGAATAGAATAGAATAGAATAGAATAGAATAGAATAATAGAATAGAATGGAATGGAGTGGAGTGGAATAGAATGGAATGGAATGGAATGGAGTGGCGTGGAATAGAATAGAATATATGGAATAGAATAGAATATATGGAATAGAATAGAATAGAATAGAATAAAATAGAATAGAATATATGGAATAGAGTAGAATGGAATGGAGTGGAGTGGAATAGAATAGAATGGAATGGAATGGAATGAAATGGAGTGGAGTGGAATAGAATAGAATATATGGAATGGAATAGAATAGAATAGAATAGAATAGAATAGAATAGAATAGAATAGAATAGAATAGAATAGAATAGAATAGTGAAAGAACGGAACAGAACAGAACAGAATAGAATAGAATAGAATAACTACTCTTTGTTTTGGTCACCACGATATAAAAAAAGAATGCAGAAAAGAGCAACAAAGATGATTTGGGGACTGGAGGCTAAAACATACAAAGAACGGTTGCAGGAATTGGGT
>NW_015390488.1:16510-38003 GCF_001527695.2 Protobothrops mucrosquamatus | reverse complement strand
TCCTCCTCCTCCTCCTCCTCCTCCTCTTCATCTCCTCCTCCCTCTCCCTCTTCTTCTTCTTCCTCCTCCTCATCTATCTCCTCCCCCTCGCCTCCCTTCCTTCTCATTCCCCTCCTCCTCCTCCTCCTCCTCCTCCTCTCCCTCGTCCTTTTCCTCCCCCCTCCTCCTCTTTGAATGGTCACTGAAAAGAGGCCATCAGTAGCCATAGCCTACCTGTACTCCACTGTTTGAGCACTAATGAAAGGGTGAAAAAAAATGCTTCTGATCTTGGATAACAGAGCTTGGGAAAGAGGGAGGTGGAAGAATCCATGGTTTATAAACCAGCCCGGCCCTTTTCCCATACTACAGGAAACCCAGGGTAACAGTGCTGACCCCACAGCCTTCTTGAAGGAAATAAGGACTCCGACAAGTAAACAAGGCACTTAAGAATATCAAAAGCCCACCTTCCCCACCTCCCTCCCTGCCCATAACACTCGGAAGGGACTCAAGGAAGGTGTTAAGAAAGTCACTTTCTCTGCCGTGATGTCAGATTGACACCATTTGCCAGGGAAGACGGGGCGAAGCACATCAAGAATCCCCCGTGTGTACTTTCCCTTTGCTCTGGGGCTACACATTAAAAGCTTTTCAACCGGCTGCCGAGAACCTTTGATGTGCATCTTATTCTCGCTGATTTCCCTCGCTTTGCTGGCTTCCTCCATGCCTGAAACGGATCTTGAAAATGTTAAGAATAATGACAGAGTTGGAAGGGACCTTGTAGGTCATCTAGTCCAACCCCCCACCCACTGCCCAAGCAGGAGACCCTACAGCATTTCGGACAGATGGCAGTCCAGTCTCTTCTTGAAAGCTTCCAGTGATGAAAGCTCCCACAACTTCTGAAGGCAACGTCTGTTCCATTGGCTGATTGTTCTCACTGTCAGGAAATTTCTCCTCATTTCTAGGTTGAATCGCTCCTTGATCAGTTTCCATCCGTTAGTCCTTGTCTGGCCTTCAGGTGCTTTGGAAAATAGGCTGACCCCCACCTCTCTGTGACTGCCCTCTCCAGGCTCAAGGCCACCTGGACATGCCCAGAAGATGCCTCTATTGGGCCAATAAAGCCAAGGGCCTCCCCAAAGGACCCCTGCCTCAACACTCCCCTTCAAAACTCAGCCCTTCCATCAAGGCTTTGGAAAAACCCCTTGTTCTGTCTTCTTTTTCCTTCCCCTCTCTTGCATCTTTGGTGCTAATTAGTAGATTGTGAACCTCTTGGGAGCACTGGTATCTCCCAGGGATTTATGTTTACATTCTTTGCAAAGAGTCCCATTCACAGATAACTGCTATTATTAATTTAACTGCTGGCGTGTTTGATTGCACAGCCCAACGCAGGCTCGGCTCTACTATCGGGGAAAGTGGGGGAATGCGATTCCGTTCCTGCCTTTAAATAAACCGCCTAATTTGAAAGGTCCAGATCAATCGGTGGGTCAAGATGCAGCTGTTGGTCTGAGTGCCATCTCTTTGGATTTTGGGACATGCTTTGGGAGTTTCTGAGGCTACAAGGGGGACCATCTCTGCTTTTAAAGTTTTGCTATGCTTGGTAGCTATCTTGTTGCAATGGCAATCCTCACTGAGGTCAACCACTCTGCATGCATCCGCTCAGCATGGATAATGTACAGGTCAACCTTGAAGGAAGGAAGGAAGGAAGGAGGGAAAGGAAAAGAAAGAAAGGAAAGAAGAGGGAGGGAGGTAGATGGGAAGAGAAGGGAAGGATAGGGTAGGGTAGGAAAGAAAAGGAAGAGGAGAAAGGAGGAAGAGAAGAAAAGGAAGAAAAGAAGAAAAGAAAGAAGGGAGGGAGGGGCAGAGGGAGGAAGGAAAGAAAGAAGGGAGGAGGAGAAGGAAGGAAGGAAGGATAGATGGAAGGAAGGGGCGGAAAGGGAGTGGGGGGGTGGAGAAGGAGGAGGAAGGAAGGAAGGAAAGAAGAAATGCCAGAAACGCTGGCTTCAAGCCAACTGCCTGAGATTTTCTACTGTTCCCCCAAGGGACTCTAATGGCTTTGCTGGATGAACTTGTTTAAATTCCTCAATATTAACTCTCATTCAACAGCTCTTTCTTCAGCCCCAGGAGAGATGTAAATGAAGGCAAATGCTTCCTTTTTACCTTTCTTTCTTTCTTTCTTTCTTTCTTTCTTTCTTTCTTTCTTTCTTTCTTTCTTTCTTTCTTTCTCTCTCTCTCTCTCTCTCTTTCTTTCCTTCCTTCCTTCTTTCTTTCTTTCTCTCTTCCTTCCTTTCTTTCTTTCCTTCCTTCCTTTCTTTCTTGGCTGGCTTTAGAATTCTGCACTGGATGGAAGGAAGGAGGAGTAGAAGGAGAAGGAAGGAGGAGTAGAAGGAGAAGGAAGGAGGAGGACAAGGCGAAGAAGAAGAAGAAGAAGAAGAAGAAGAAGAAGAAGAAGAAGAAGAAGAAGAAGAAGAAGAAGAAGAAGAAGAAGAAGGCCATTTCCTGCCATTTCCAAGCTGTTCTTCCCCAGCTTTCCAAATGCCTTTTTTATTCTCTTTTTTTTCTGTTCCCCGACTCACAGTTTTTTCGTTTTTCCTTCTGCCCAAGCTGACATTTTTCTCCTCTCGCCCACTCACCCAAACCCCTCCGTGCTGCTATTGTCCCGGATGACATTAATAAGCTCCCTGAAAACAATGCAATTATGAATTATGCCTTTGTGCCAGTGGAATTACTAATTATTGCTCAAATAAAGGGCAATATCATTGATGAAACTCAATACGATCACCGTCTTTGTTCCTTGTTTGTTTTATTTGAGGATGAAAAGACCAGCCTCCTCTCTCCAGGATGCGGTGGAGAGTTGGAAGGGTTCCCCTTGGCAGGCGCACCGAGAATGCTACGAACAGGCGTCGCAATTATTCAGAGGCTCGTTGAAGTCTCTTGAAAACCCAGACTTGGGCCAACACCCTGTTCTTGGTTAATTCACTTAGAAAATAAATATTTTTTAAAAGGCACATCGGGTTGGCCCCTTTTGGAGTGATTGCTCGTGGAAAGAATATGAATAACGGCCAAGAATATGGGCCAAGACTTTTTATTAGATTTGAATAGCCTTTGCCCACCAAGGAAACCGAGATACCATTTCCAGATTTGCTCCTTGGAGAAAGCTTGCTATGTAAGGGGGTGGAGTTAAGCAGCCATCCAGTAATGTATTTGTTTTCATTCCTTCTATTTGGCTTCCTTCCTTCCTTCCTTCCTTCCTTCCTTCCTTCCTTCCTTCCTTCCTTCCTTCTTTCCTTCTTTCTTTCTTTCTTTCCTTCCTTCCTTCCTTCCTTCCTTCCTTCCATCCCTAATGAATAGTTGCAAGTCAGGAACTATCTGTATTAAGGTTGACGGACAATCTACAGACATTTGATGTATTTCTGTAGCAATGGGATTGCTGGGTTTTTTGAACCTTTCATGGAGCGTGGGATATAAAAGGCGAATTATCTCATTGGTCCCGCTAGATGGAAAAAGAAAATATCCGGAACAGGGGTGTCCAATCTTGGAGACTTTAAGACTTGTGGACTTCAACTCCCAGAATTCCCCAGCCAGCCCAACCTTGGTGACATTAAGACTTGTGGACGTCAACTCCCAGAATTCCCCAGCCAGCTCAATCTTGGTGTCATTAAGACTTGTGGACTTCAAGTCCCAGATTTCCCCAAAAAGCATGGCTAACTGAGGAATTCTGGGAGTTGAAGTCCACAAGAGGTTGCCAAGGTTGGACGCTTCTCACCCAGAGTGAGCGTGTTTCTATGAAGGGCTGAACCTTTTGATTCATCCTTGGCACGAGAACTAAGAAATCTGTGTTGTTAATCGGTCCAATCTCAAGACCCCTGGATGTAGGATCTTGTCCTCTGTGTGGATGGGAACGACAGAAGAAAATGGGGACATCAAAGCAACCCCTAAAATCTGTACATAGTTCATCCCACTTCCCACGCCAGGGTCGCACAACACCTGCTGTACAAATTACGTACATCCTCCTCCCTTCACCACACTGTCATGTGCGTACCAAGCTGCTAATGAGCTCAGAAACACAGACACACTCAAATTAACATGGTTGAACTGAGACAAGCTTGCCCAGTTATGGAGCTGACGAGGTTTCTTTCACGTTGGGAGGACGGGCAATGAATTCTTGAACCTAACAGTACTTGTGTTTTCAATTAACAAGGGCAAACAGGAGCCCTTCACTCAGGCTGGCTTTTCTGAAGAGGCAGAACACCTTAAATATTTCATAGAAAGTAATTCCCCACCCCTGTCGGAAAGCTTTCTTTTCCTTTTTTAAGAAAGGCAGCTCCTTCTCACCCCTTTTGTTCATGTCAGGACGTAATTAAGCATGAAAGATCAGCATGCATAACAAAAAGGCTCAACAACGCCAAGACTTCGCTGGCTTCCTTCAACCAACCACCCCTTTCTCCTCATTTAACATTAACAGACCATCCTTGGGTGAACACAGAACTGTCAAGATGGGAACTCACGCCCCACTTGGTCACAGAGAGAAGAAAGAAAAAAAGAAAAGAAATCCATTTCTGATTACATCCAGTTTCCTAGGCTGAGAACTTTGGAGAAACACAGGTTGGCAGAAGAGACAGGTACAGAAGAACAGAGTTGGAAGGGACCTTGAAGGTCTCCTAGTCCAACCCCCTGCTCGAGCAGGAGACCCCCCCATACGATTCTGGACAAATGGTTGTCCAATCTCTGTTGAAAATCTCCAGAGATTGAGCATCCACAACTTCTGGAGGCAAGCCGTTCCACTGATTAATTGTTCTCACGGTCAGGAAATTCCTCCTTAGTTCCAGGTTGCTTCTCTCCTTGATTAGTTTTCACCTGTTATTTCTTGTCCTGTCCTCAGTTGCTATCTGTCTGTCTGTCTGTCTGTCTGTCTGTCAGCCATCCATCCATCCATCCATCCATCCATCCATCCATCCATCCATCCATCCATCCATCCATCCATCCATCCATCCATCCACCCTCTAATCTAATCTAATCTAATCTAATCTAATCTAATCTAATCTAATCTAATCTAATCTATCTATCTATCTATCTATCTATCTATCTATCTATCTATCTATCTATCTATCTATTTATCTATCATCTATCTATCCACCCCATTCCATTCCATCTATACTACCTTCTTCATCTATTTATCTATCAACTCATCCTTCTCTCTTTCTCTTTTATCACCTAGAAATCTCTATCAGAGACACATTAAGTGATCGTGCAGCATCAGTCCGTCCAATTTTACTTCCCATGAAATCCTTTCTTTCAGTTTTGCTGCCAAAGGAGACAATTACCCTTTCGGGTGGCAGCAGATACTTTTAAGGCAACAGCCAGGCCATAGGCAGTTTCTGGGACTAGACGGAGAATTCTGTCTCCCATTGATTTCTCTCTTCTTTCTCACTGCAGAGTGCTCCAAAAATGAAGTTATTGGCGGATGTAATGTTTTCTCTACCTGACAATGTATGCTGTTGGTTCTCCAGGAAAGTGCTGACCTCTACATTGACAGACCATCCCTGGATAGACGCGTTTCTATAAATAAACCTGCTTTTTTCCCTCTCTGACTGAAGGGATAAAGCTTTCGATTATTTTGACTTGCACAGCTCATTCTCTCTCCCAGCCTTCTCTCCTGGCTGGGTTAAAACTACACAAAACCCTCCCCGATTTTATATCCGGCATCCATCTTATTTCGTCTTCAGTTTCAGCAATGGGAAACCTGACTCTAGTCCAAGCTGGTACGAACAATCCTCACAGATGTTTGCACAATGCAGTAAATCAGCCTTTAGACTTGTTAGGATTGAGGCTTCCAAAATTTCACGGCCAAAGAGACTGATGCCTTTCAAGGGGCACCCGATTACAGCAAGCAACATTAGACTGTGGTTTGCTTAACTATAGTTTATACCAATCAACCCCTGTTGGCTGATTTCACACGACCATCATGGGGTCATGCCCTCACGGCAATCCTAAACAGATCTGGCTAAGATATTGCATGAACAAGGCCATTTTTCTCAACTTTTAGTTCCTGTCCTGTCTTCTTCTTTTTCTCGAAGCAGGAGGCAAACTTTTTTAAAGGATTGTGTTAAGCTCAACCCTCCCCTAATTTGAAGGACCGTTGACTTAAATTCCCTAGGTCTGATTTTGGAAAACCATAAAGGAATCAGCCTGCAGTCCTTACATTTCCACAAATGATCCAAGTCCATCCCCTCTTGAATTCTGTTGACTCTTATCTAGCACCAATTTAGTGCTGACTATTAGCTGACTAGATTCTTGAGCATGAGACATCAATCAGCTTAATTACAACTCAAGGAAGGCTCCTGATTCTTCCTGCCTAACACGTATAGCTGCATTTGGCTTCCTTAAAGCCCCCCACCCCAATCCACAGCCAGAGAAAGGGAGGCTGGAATCATCTGATGATTTTTTTTTCCATTAAGGAACTAAATTTTGTTCGGCATTGAAACCTCTCTTTGTTCCCTCCAGAGAGCTGTCAAGCTGGGAAATTGCCAGAGAACAGCCAGCTCTGATGTTTGCTGTCTCACACACACTGCCTTATCAAATTGACAGTTCACAAATTTCAATCTAGGATTCTGTACATACAGTACAAGCTGGAACCTGCTCCTGCCTCCTGAGTGTCCTGGAGAAAGAGAGGGAGAGAGAGAGTGGTGCAGGGTGGGAAAAAGGGGGCCAACGATTGTCACAGAACAAGAAGGATGAAATGCAAGAGAAGAAAAATCTACAGCTTGACCCATCCAGGGTCATCAAATCTACCCTCTAAATGGTGCCTCTTGACAGTCTTTTGTTGGAAATTTCTACTACTACTACTACTACTACTACTACTACTACTACTACTACTACTACTACTACTATAATAATAATAATAATATGAGCCAATGGAATTAAGATCTATGGCAGTGTTTCTCAACTGGCCAACTTTAAGATGGCTGGACTTCAACTCCCGGAATTCCCCAGCCAGCATTCTGGGAGTTGAAGTCCACCCATCCTAAAGTTGTCCAGGTTGAGAAACAGTGCTCTATATTAAACTGAGATGGTGAGAGGTAGACATTTGCCTCAGATAGCAATATTTTAGATAAAGAAATATGGGACATTGGCATGAGCAGAAGGCCATCAAGTTATTTTCTATGCTGAGCAGAAGAATCTAAATTCAAGTGGCCTCCAAGTCAACCATATCAACGAACAACCACAGATACATGCTCCAATGTGCAATAGAAAATTCCCACTTGGTCAAACGTTGGGTGGTCTATTTTCATTGCTTAGTTACTCCACACAGATTTCATGTTCCTGCTTACAATCTGGACTAAGTGACACAGTCAGGTGTATTTTCAACCATAGCAAAATGCACTCCATTTCTTAGGAGGCTTCTCACTCACCCAAGCAAATGTAGGATGACCAGTTTCCAGAGATGCAGTCCTGATCCTTCCTTCAATGGTCCAATCATACACTGAAAGGAAAAAGAAGAAGGTATTTTGAGACCGGCTGCCTCACAGAGAATTACATCCTTCAGGAGTGACTTTGGACTTATCACTCATTCAGGTCAAGCCACCTCCCAAGATTGTGGGGCTTCAGTAGGAATGACTCTTCAGGTACGTCACCTTGATGGTCCAGAGAAAAAGGCAATCGATCGATAAAATGTATGCAATAAGTCTGGTGATGTAATGGTCTGTGAGAATGACCTGGGGAGGCAGGAGGGAGAGAGATGAAAACAGGATAACCAATACTGAAAAGGCGTCACAGACCACAGAAAGGGGAATGATGGGGGAAGCATTTCAGAAGAGTTTTCTTGAGAATAAAGGGGAAGAAATACTTTCAAACTTACAAGATTCTGTCAATGTAACCTTACAATAAGGATGGAGTTAGTACTCCAGTAGAGTAGAATAGAGAATAGAATAGAATAGAATAGAATAGAATAGAATAGAATAGAATAGAATAGAATAGAATAGTCGAGTAGAGTCATGTAGAAGAAAGAGGGGCAGAGCCTGAGGTGGAGTCATGAGAGGAATCAGCCTAGAATCATTACATTCCCACAAGCGGTCCAAGCCCAACACCTCTTGAATTCCGTTAACTCTTATTTAGTGCCAATTTAGTGTTGAGCATTAGTTGATTCTTGTAAATAGGCATGAGAAAATAAATCTGCTTAGCTAGAATTTATGGTGCGGTCCTGATTCTTCATGCCTGACAGGTTAATACACACATGCTTGTGCTTCTTATATGGTCAACTTTGCAGGAGCTAACAGGAAGGCAAGCAGGTGACCAGGATTATGACTTAGCAAAGAACAAACAGACATTGAAAACTGTCGCAAGACTTTAGTCTTTGTTCATTCTCATTCAAGAGATGGCCAAGCAGGGCATCTGCTGCCAGGTTTGAACCAGCGTCAATTGTCACACTGATGACAAGAATAATTGAATACCTCCAGCGCAAGGCTATTAAGCCAACATCAACCGATGCTTTATATAATCCTATATAAAAGGATACAGAAGGGAAGAGAACAGTTGAGGAGGAATATAATTGGAAGCACAGCTTGAGAAAACCTTGCTGGCACGTGGAAGAAACACGCCAGCGCTAGTTCTCAGACAGATGGCATCAGCCTGGAGATTTCATACACAGGTGACAAAAAGTTCCAGGCCTAGCAACTCACATTTTCACTGGCATATTTCAGTCTTGGGCAGAGGGCCAAGTTTTTCAAAAGATCGTCCAAGCCTAGGTCTATCCTGACGAGGAATGAAATGGAATCAGGGTTGCCTAGATCGCATGGTTAACCCTTGGAAGTCGTGCTTCTCAACCTTAATCACTTCAAAACTCCCAGTGTTCCCCAGCCATCATGGTATCATCTCATCCAGTGGTGGGATTCAAATATGTTCTCTGTGTGGATGCCACTTCCGGAAGTCCATTCTGGGCCTGGGCAACAAAAAATTAGCTACCGGTTCTGCCGAAGTGGTGCAAACTGGCTGAATCCCAACATGGATCTTGTCACTTGAGAGGAATCAAATCACAAAGTCACAAAGATTGGAGGAATGATCATCAGATCCAAGGACATCATTCCAGTCTTTGGCCACCCAGGATGATTACCACAGAAACTCTTTTTTTTTTTGGGAAGGACATCTCAGAAGATACTGATATTTGGACAATTGGTAGGGAAAATAAGGCAGATAATTTTTCTTCTGTCAAGCATGGGTTTGTTTGCTATGCCCCTGAGTACAAAGACGTGGGTCAAATCCCAAAGTTCTCCAGAAGGTTCTTCAGAAGCTAAAGTTAGGAACTCTGCCCTGTGGAAGCATCTCCTAGCTGCCCATCAAATGGTTATCACTTCATTCCACCTCAATCCCATTCACAAAGTTTGGATGCCTGAAATCAGCTTTGGCTTAATGTAGCACCAACCCCTTCTGGATGCTGTTTTCCTTGCTTGAATGGGCAGGCAAGTGACAGCATCAAGCCAACTCTTGTCTTCCCATCAGCTCCCCACATGCAGGTAAGAGGACACTTTAACTCCCACCAATCTTTTCCCAAGGAAGGCACTTATGCAGCATCATTAAGCCATTCCTCCCCTTTCTTTTCTGATAAACCAGAAAGACGGAGATGAATTCCTGCTTACCCTGATAGGTGCATTCTCCTGCCCTCTAATCTCATTCCCATTCAGCCGTTGCTGCCTGCTTCACAATGCATTAATGAACGGAGTTTCATAGCCCAGATGCAGAGCTGGAATGAAGCAAGCCAGTGACACATCTCTAGACAAGCCAAAGCGGATCTGAACCGAGTTGAACAGAACTGACATCTCCCCAGCTATTTCCCTGCATAAGTATCAGGAAGACCTTAAGAGGTCAATGAATTAAGCTTGATTCTGGGTAGCTTCCTGGAATCCATATGGAAGTGGTTGGCCATGATCTTCAAATATGTCCAGGATGTTCTAGTCCATCCCATTGGCCTGGGATTCTCAGGGGATGTCCCATTTATGGACTGACGTGACCAACTCCTCTTTAGCTTCAGACATCAGCCATGGTCAGCTGAAGCATTCAAGAGGGCCTTAGTCATGCGTAAACCCTTTCCTCATGAGGAGTGTGATCACCGGTGAATCTAGAAACTCTACCATCTGCATTTCCTAAGACAAAATAATGGTTTCAGTTGGAATCGGGTGGGAGGGGGCTACACCTCAAGAAACTACTTCAGGAATATTTTCCCTAAGATCCTCAGAATCTGGATGTCTCTGATCATCTTCAAGTTCTCCAGGAATAGAGAACTTGTTCCTCATGGTCATTATTTTAAAAAAGTAAAATAAAATAAATGGATGGATTTTGATCCATAGGCAAAAAAGGTAAAAAGTGTGTCCATTTTAACACTAAATGTCTAGAATCCACTCTCTCTAAGTGATATCACACATCCAGGGTGTTTGCACCACATAGTGTCCAGCTGCCCAGGAAGATTGGGAGATCAGCCCTGAGAGGAAGAAGGACACCTTATCTTACCCCATTCAGGATCTGTGGAGGATTTACAAAGAAGAGCAACAGAAGGACATACACACACACACAAACCCCATAGTGGATTGTTCCTTTATAAAACAACTGAAGAGCATTTATTTATAGCTTCTCAACACCTTAGAGACTTTCTCTCCTGGGTGTTTTATCCCAAGGTACACAACATGATGTGCAATCATTTGGAGTTTTGTCAGGCTGTGCACATGTTTGCAGAATAGAGGACACGCACCCCTTCTTTCTCTTCCTGACAATATGTCCTCTCCGATTCTTTCTCACATTCCACTAATTTTGTCTCCCTGGGGGAGGGACCCAGTTTAGCAGCTGGTTTGGGGGTTGTGTATCCTTCCTTTTGGAGAACTTGTCTTCTAGATCCAGAAGTATTAGAATGAGTAGAGGGGCTGGGGTTATTTTTTTTTTGGGGGGGTGAGTTATCACAGGCAGAAGAACAGGTCAAGAACCCCTTTCTGAAGCTTATCTTTCCACTTAGTCTCTGCTGGCAGAGAATTGAGCAACACCCTCTCAAAACCCCCAACCAATTTACAGCTGAAAGATTACTGTAAGGTGGGTGCAGAAAAGATGACAAGAGATTGTCCCTCCCTCCCTCCCTCCCTTCTCATCTTTTTTCTCCTTCCTTCCTTCCTTCCTTCCTTCCTTCCTTCCTTCCTTCCTTCCTTCCTTCCTTCCTTCCTTCCTTCCTTCCTCCCTCCCTCCCTCCCTCCCTCCCTCCCTTCCTTCCTTCCTGAAGTTTTACTTTGCTTTTTAATGTGCTATTTTTAAGAAGCTTGATGGAAATTACATAATCATTTTCTGAATATTATAATCATTTGTCGAGGGGGAGGGTCAAGGTGGGTACAAGGATGAGCAATTTGTTGCCGTCAAAAGTCCATGGCATGAGGCCAAACAGTAAAGAGGGGTAGAGAAGGTTGAGTCGGTCTACAGGAAACCATCTGCTGATGTTATGATAACACCAGAGCAGCTGGCCAAAACTGTCGGCCTGGTTTTGGCTTTGAAGTGGGACTAATTGTGGGGACTACAATTGGAGACTCATCTTGACCCTTTCTTGAAACTTTTAAAATGGACCAAAACACACTGTTGGTCTTCAACCAATTCTGATGCCAAATTTTGGCTCTGCAATATTAAGGAAGATGTCAAACTATACACTGGGGGCATTCACTTATGGATTGTCCACTTGCTACCTGGCCACTGATCTTCACCATGGTGCTATCTCAGCTCATGGAACCACCATAGGTCATTACCTGGAAGCCATCCCTAGGAGTTTACAAGAAAAGATTGAAAAGCTCTTTGTCCAGGATGAAATGAAGATCCCTGCAAAAGGCTGGACTAGTAGATCTCCAAAGTCCCTTTCAATACTAGGATTCTATGTTTCTTTAAGCAGCTAGAACTCATGTGTCATAAAGATAAGTAAAACTATTACGGATTCTCTTGAATTCCCTTTTTTCCCACCTTTATATTTGCTCTGACTCATTTCCACATCCATTTCTGATGACTGCTCTCTTTTTTTTTAGAAAGTGAGCACAAAAGTTAAGATGTCGTTCCATGAGCATTTTCCCCAATAGACACATTATGGGGCTTTTTCCTTGTCCTAATGTCACCATCTTTCAAGTATTTTTCCTAATATCCACTTTTTAAAAAGCCATTCTCACCAGCAAAATGCATTTTCGTGTGCCTTTCCCTTAACATATGGATCTTTTTTTTTTTTTTTTTTTAGAAAAATCATTACGGCTGTTAGTCGGTGAAAATAAGAAGTTCAGAAAAGGAGCACATTACAAATTTGTAAATTTTTAGAGAGGACATATGGAGTACATTTGGATCTAGTTGTAATTTCTCATCCAGTCTCTTATGCTAGTCAATTCTTTTTCTTTTCATCACTTTTAAAGGCGAATAAAATTTTGCAAAGCATTTCTGAATTCATTACCTTTACCAAGTCAACTTAAATAATAAGTGAATTCCTAGGTGTCTTTCCTGTTCCTCTGAGTCTCTTGCAATCACCCTGAGTGGGACAATTTCCCAGTTTGGAGGCAGGAAAGTGTTCCTTCTATGGTTAGAAACACCATCCAAAGAAACTTGTAAGACATTCCAAAGTGTTCTAGAACGATGTTTCTCAACCTTGACCACTTGAAGATGGGTGGTCTTCAGCTCTCAGAATTTCACAAACAGCCATGCTGGCTGGGGAATTCTGAGAGTTGAAGTCCACTCATTTTCAATGTCTATGGAGATTCTCAGTCATCCAGGTCAGGTTGTCCCAAAGGTGCTTTTTCAAGAGGCAACTGGACTTTCTTCATTTTTCCTTGAAGACATTTCACTTCTCAACCAAGAAGCTTCTTGATTGAGAAGACTAAAATATTGAAAGACTCGGTTGAGAAGACTGAAACTGATTGCTTTCTGGGAGTTGAAATCCACCCACCTTCAAGTAGGCAAGGTTGAGAAACCCTGTTCTAGAGAATGAAGAGGAAAAGCAAAAACAGAAATCTGTTCGGCAGGAAAGTCAATTGCTCGGAAACTTGGGAGAGAGACTTGGGTTTGGCATCCCGTTCTTTGTGTTTAGCTGCTCTGACAATCCATCTGATGGAGAGAGGTAGGATGTTTTACATCAACTCATCTTGCGTGAACCGTGATTGGCATCCCGGATGACGTTCCTCGTCAGAGAAATGAAGCCTGGCGCTCCAGAGATTTGGCAAGTGAGGGCTGTCAAGCTTAAGTGTTCTCCAGCAAGAGGGGTGCACAAAGAACACAACTGCTCATAAGCTATGAGCCTTTTTCTCCAGAGCTGTCTCTGGTACCAACTCCTTCACAGCCTGGAGGATTCTCAAATCTCACCCCACGAACATCTTTTGAATGAAACCAACAAGGACTCTGTGATAGAGACACCACTTCTAAGGAAAACACACACCCATTAGTTGGCAGAGAAGAGGAGTCTGATTTTTGGGCCATGGCTTTGCTGCTGTGACTTTGGGTGAAGAGATGCTGCCTAGGGAATGGTTAGATAAGAGAAGGCGTAGCCCTCAGCTGCACAGTGGATGGGGCAGGAAGATCAGAAGGGGCCTTCCCTAGATTCTCAGGCTGTAAAGGAGATGGAGGAAGATTTGTACTTTCAGACTTGCAAGACTGATGTCAACCTTCCCAGGTAGACCAAAAAAGAAACACAACAAAATAAGCCAATTCTACTTTATTGTAAGGCTACATTGACGGAATCTTGCAAGTCTGAAAGTACAAATCTCTTGCCATTTCCTCTACAGCTCAAGAAACTAGGGAGAATCCCCACTATCCAGCTGAAGGACATGCTGCCCCTTATTTGACCATTCCCTAAACAGGACCTCTTTGCCTACCTCCCAAAATCTTTCCCAAAATCTGCAGCTGCCATCTATTGATCATTTGAATTTCTGCAGTCCAAATTAGATTTGATTGGCTTTTTGCTGTTCTCTCTTGAGTCCTCTGGAGAATATCCAAGTTTTCAACCACCCCTTTTTAAAATGTCCATTGCATTGCATAAAAAAACAAAATAAAACAATACAATATAAAATGAAATAAAAGGATAATAAAATAAAATAAAATAACCAGCTTTGATGAAAAGCCAGCCAATAAATCCTCTTATTTTACAAGTAAGGACAGGAGTAGAGCCATCAGCAGAAGACCAACTAAGCTAAAATAAATAAATAAATGGGGGGGGGGTGTTGTTACTTGCAATTCATATGCAATCGGGGATCCAGTAAGGATCCTTTGGTGACCTCCTGTGTCTTCATTGCTGAACCCATCATGGACTGCCCTGAAAGTTTCTGGCAAAGAAGAGGAGAGGTTTATGATAAAAGCTTTTGCCTTGATGTTATTATCAGGAAGTGACAAGATAATAACCCTGGTTAAAAGTATGAGAAACAGCCCCGACTGAAAGTTAAAGATGCATAAAGCACCTGATCCCAGACTGAATGGCTGTTAATATTTTATAACAGAGCCAAGCCATAGCAGAGGTAATGAATTAATGCTTATATACTAGGAAACAGCCCAAACTCCTGGAAAAGAAACAGTATCCTAGCGACAGCCGAAGCAAATAAGGATCTTTCCACTGCCTTTTTATAAGGGGGACCCTGTAAAGATTACCAAATACTTGTAAAATATTTACTACCATTTTGGCAGACAAAGCTAAAGCAAAGAGCTTCTAATTACACAGACCGAGATTCAGCTTGGGTTTTTAGTCAATCTGAAATTGCACAGCGGTGCTAGACAAATCATCCATCCATCTTCCCAAGGCAGGCAGGATCCCCCCACGACCTTATTCAAGCGGGTTCAAAAGGCAACAAAGCTTGTTCCCATCGGTTGTCTGTTGGACAGGGGAGAATGACGTCACCCGTGTCATTGTGCAATGACGTCATGATGCAAGTGAGGTCTTCATGGCCGGCTTCCCCAACTAGATGCCCTCTTGATATCGCAATATCTCTGAATCTGGACAATCTGCCCCCCCCCTCGTGCTAGAAGAGGAGGCATGCTGTGAGTCCCATCAGCCTGGTTATTCTGGCTGGTGGGGTCCAGGAGGAGGGCCTTCTCAGCTGTGGCTCCTGCCCTCTGGAACATCTCCCCCCCCCAATGTAAGCTTGACCCCAACCCTCTTACCCTTTCATAAGGGCCTAAAGACCAGTCTCTGCCCATTGGCCTGGGGGGGGGACAGCACAGTGGGGGGTGGATGATCAACTAACAACATTCCCCCCTCCCCCCTCCACTCTGCCCCCACCCTCCCCATGTGTCCTTAGGTTGTAATATTTGGTTTTAATTTATTTACGTTTTAGTGTGTGTGTGTGTGTGTATACAGAAATATATATATGATTGTTACCTGTTGGTAAGATGGGGGTGTCAAGTTTTGAAGCATGTTTGTTTTTGCTGCTGCAACAGTTATTGCTTCTCAGCTTGCCAACGAACTTAGGGGGGAAGGAATCGGACTGGAATGCAGGCTTCAAAGAAGCAGACCATGGGAACCAAGGACGTTTATCAGGTGTCTGGCCAAACCCAGAGATACTTTCTCATAACAATATTGCTGCATTTAATTGGGCATCGTGACCGGATGCAGAGGGAGGAGAGAGAATTCTAGGCTTTTACTATGTGGGGCTTGGGTGGGGTTTTGCCAGAGCTGGCTTTGCTTTCATAAGTGCCGAAATGATGTACTCAGTAAAGTTTTACATTAGGAGTATTGGAATGACTTGGAGGTGTTTGCTTGGTTGGGTTCGTCAGCCGGAACCATGACAGGAGGGCCAATGCATTTTATAAACACACAAACAAATAAATAAATCTAATGTTAATGCTGATTCTATCCAGCCACTAGGAAGGTGAGTGGTGTTATACAGTAGAAGGGAATATTTGTAGCTCAGAGTTGGATTGTGGGGTCTGCACGGATGATGTTAGGCCTGGAGAAATCTCCTCAGGCAGAGAGAAAACAGGCAGCTCTTTTTAAAGAAGAAATAACGGTGGCAAAATAGCTTGTCCTGTTTAGCCCCAGGATGCCTCTGAATTAACAATTTGGCATTTCACAACAGACAGTAAGAATTTCATAGCCAGTGAACACAGTTCTATTATTACTATTATTTTAAAATCCAATTTATATGCTTACATCCTGAGTAAGGCTGTTCAAAGGCTGTTCGCTTCTAGCTGATTGGGAAAAAAAAATCATTTCCCATCTATTAAGGATGGATGGGTGAAGAGCCTCTGGATCAAGGCTCAGTTGTGTTCAACGTGTAACTAACATCCTGATAAGCCAAGCAACTCTCAACTAGAAAGTTGCCTCTTTTCTTTCTGAAGTGAGCCATCCCTTTGTCCCCCTCTCTTGTGTTGAGCCTTTGCTAAATAAATGTTTCTTTCTCATCAGGTTGCAAAGCAATTAACTTGCAGAGGAAGAATTTGAATAGACTGAAGAGTGAGTCAATTGTTTTGTTAATTCCTTAGCTGGGAAGGAACTTAGAGGCAGAGGTCAGCCTGAGGCCCGCTCTGTAGAATAGGAAGCAGAAAAAATAAGCTAGGAGGTGACTCGAATCAGTTGGAAAAAAGGGTCTGTGTGTGATTCAAATAGAATCCATTTATGCAAATAAACTCATTTTCATTCGGATGACAGAACCTCATCTCACCCACCCAGGGCAAATTTGCTTTATTCTGACAGTCACAAATCACCCTGGACTATGTCCTTCAATGTATGGCTTCATGACTGGTCTGTCAGTTTGTTTCCTAGTTTGTACTTGGGTGGGAGACAAGCCAGAAGACCCCAAATTGTAGGAGAGACCTCAGAAAGGATAGAAAATATTTGTAGCTCGGGTGGTAGATGTTGTTGGAGGTTTGTTCTCCAGACTTTGCTGTTTAGCTTCCAAACATTTTGTCACCAGACTAGGTGACGTCCTCAGCAGGACTTCAGTTGAAGACTCTGGTTTCAATTCTTCTCCACTTTTATTGTTCTTTTTTTAAATAATAATAATAATAATACTTTATTAATTTTTTTAACATAATCGCCTTAATATTTGGTAAATAGCATGTTGTCTGAGTTTGTATTTACAAACAATCAATAACAATTAGTTTCTATAATTCCGTAATCCACATAGTAGCTTTCCTTGATTTTCTCTTCTTCCAATAATATTCTCATTTATCAACCTTAAATTAGTACATTTCTTAGTATTTTAATAGATAAACAATTGAATATAAACATTTTTCTGTAAAAAAGATCTTGAGACTCTAGAAAGAGGGCAGAGAAGAGCAACAAAGATGATCAGGGGACTGGAGGCTAAAACATATGAGAAACGGTTGCTGGAATTGGGTATGTCTAGTTTAACGAAGAGAAGGATGAGGGGGGACATGATAGCAGCTTTCCAGTATCTCAGGGGCTGCCCCAAAGAAGAGGGAGTCAAGCTATTCTCCAAAGCACCTGAAGGCAGGACAAGGGGAGTAATGGATGTAAACTACGGTAATCAAGGAGAGAAGCAATCTGGAATTAAGGAGAAATTTCCTGACAGTGAGAACAATTAACCAGTGGAACAACCTGCCTCCAGAAGCTCTGAATGTTCCATCACTGGAAGTTTTTAAGAAGAGACTGGACAGCCATTTGTCCGAAATGGTATAGGGTTTCCTGCCTGAGCAGGGGGTTGGACTAGATGATCTCCAAGGTCCCTTCCAACTTTATTATTATTATTATTATTATTATTATTATTATTATTATTATTATTATTATTATTATTATTATTATTATTACTACTACTACTACTACTACTACTATCATCATCATTATCAATATCATTATCATTATCATTATTTATACAAGTAACAACCCCATCAATGTGAAGCTTCTTTTCTAATTAATCATCTTAATCCCCTTATCATAGATCCAGTTTTTAAAGTTCTTATTTAAATTTATTTTCCCCACAATGTTTGAAAACATTTTTATTGCTTTTATTGCTATTGTGTGGTCATGTGGTTGGTGGGTTGTGTGACTGGCTGGTCATGACAGGACAGGACACACAGCATGACAGTTCAAACACAATGACCAGCCGGTCACACAACCCACCAACCGCACGACAGCAATAAAAGCATTCACTGCTTCTGGAGGCAGGTTGTTCCACTGGTTAATTGTTCTAACTGTCAGGAAGTTTCTCCTTAGTTCTAGGTTGCTTCTCTCCTTGGTTAGTTTCCATCCGTTGCTTCTTGTCCTGCCTTTAGGTACTTTGGAGAATAGCTTAACTCCCTCGTCTTTGGGGCAGCCTCTCAAATATTGGAATACTGCTATCATATCACCCCTCATCCTTCTCTTCGTTAAACTGGACATACCCAATTCCAGCAACCGTTCCTTATATGTTTTAGCTTCCAGTCCCCTGATCATCTTTGTTGCTCTTCTCTGCACTGTTTCTAGAGTCTCAACATCTTTTTTACATCGTGGTGACCAAAACTGGATGCAGTATTACAAGTGTGGCCTTACCAAGGCCTTGTAAAGTGTTATTAACACTTCACGTGATCTTGATTCTATCCCTCTGTTGATGCAGCCCAGCACTGTGTTGGCTTTTTTGACAGCTGCAGCACACGGCTGGCTCATATCTAAGTGATAGTCCACTAGGACTCAGAGATCCCTCACACAGTTACTACTATTGAGCAAGGTACCCCCTATACATTTGGTTTTTCTTGCCTAAATGTAGAACCTTACTATTTTCACCATTGAATTTCATTTTGTTAGATAGCGCCAATGTTCAAGTCTGTCCAGATCCTCCTGTATCTTAAGCCTGTCTTCTGGAGTGTTGGCTGTTCCTGCCAGCTTAGTGTCATCTGCAAATTTGATGATTTCCCCATCTATCCCCACGTCCAAATCATTGATGAAGATGTTGAAGACCATTGGAGAAGAACTGAAAAAACACACTTCAACCGAAGTCCTGCTGAGGATGTCACTTAGCCTGATGACAAAATGTTCGGAAGCGAAACAGCAAACTCGGAGAACAAACCACAACCAACAGAGACTACAAAATTAAGGGGGGGGGGATTAAATTGACCTTAAACAGGCTCCCCTTTTATTCTATCATCCCAGAAAATCATGAGCGATGATGCCTAGTCATCATATGAGGACAGCTTAATCAGAAAAAAGAGAGATCTGGCGATCCCTTTGTAAAACAGTCAACTTAACATCCACTGCAGAGAAGGTCCAAAGAGTCAAGATGGCACCCGTAACTATGCAACAAAAGTCCCGCCCCTTTTGTATAGCCATTCCGTGGGGAAAAAGGGGTGTGGCTTTGGTCAGGCAGTTGCAGCAGGCATCTCGACTTCTTTGGTTCCAGATAAAGGTTGATTTTGGTTTTGAAATAAAATATTTCATGTCATTACTGACTGGCCATGCATTTAACAATTTTGTCTGCCTCTTGCATTAAAAATTATATTAAAAGAATAGGAAATCACTTTTAGAAGTCTCTGGGGACCATTATTATGGCTGTCCAAGCTCACATCGAATTTCAGGGCTGCAGATCAGGCCTGCTGTAAAAGCCACGATCTTCCATAAAAATAAAAATGAAAATAAAATTAAAATGCTGTATGCCAGCTGGGATTTTTATTCTCCTTCCTTCCTTCCTTCCTTCCTTCCTTCCTTCCTTCCTTCCTTCCTTCCTTCCTTCCTTCCTTCCTTCCTTCCTTCCTTCCTTCCTTCCTTCCTTCCTTCTCATTTCTCTTTCTTTTCCTTTTATTTAGATCCCTGCTGAAAATAACTTAAGCGATCATCTGGGGATAAACAGCACACATGTTGCTTTTACATTTTCAAGGTTACTGCTCATTAGAGGGACCAACTAGGCTGATTAACACAACACACAACAAAGAACAAAAGCCCAAAGACAAGTAAACATTATGTTTGAATAGGTCTGAGAAGTACCGTAGATTAGAGGGATTTTAGCAACCTGTCCATTGAGGTTACTAAGAAAGAAAGAGGTGGAAATAATGTCAGGCTTTATTAGATAACCTCCCATCCAGATGCCTTGGACAGCAGCTCCCATAATTCCCAGCCAAGTTTAGGATCTCCCAATGAGATCCTCCTACAAAGATCTAGGGAACGAGTAAGAATTTAATGGGTTTTTTTGGGTATTTATCATAATATAAGCATTTTATAAAAAGTAGGCATAACTGCCCAGAATAGGACAGCATATAAACCTAATTTAATAATGACCTGAAAATAGAAGTAGAACGACTGTGGGAAAAGAAAGCAAAGACAGTACCAATGGGAATGGTACAATCCCAAAACAAGGCCCATCGGCATTGACAAAATCACCATCAGTCAATTGCAAAAGGCAGCTTTACTTGGAACAGCTGTCATCCTGCAATGATAACTCTAACAGCATCAAACTGATGAATTGGTCTCACTGTCAGGAAATTTCTCTGTATTTCTAGGTTAGATCTCTCCTTGATTAGAAAACTCAACTTTAGAGAGAAAACCTTCCACAACCTAGCCTGCTTCTTTGTGAATTCAGAATATGGTCCCTGTAAAATCCACCGATTTACAGCGTGACCCTGGCAGATTTCAAAGTATTACAATATCCAAAATAATCTTCATCAAACAGCCTCTGCCATCTACCATTTTCTGGGCCCCAATTCCAATCACTTGCCAGAGCCCGACTGGATTCAGTAAAATAATAGATGGCAGGCAACTTTATTAGTGAAGTGTTATAAATCTCACCAAATTCATTATGGTGGATTTACTACAGCTGGGGAAAAAAAATATCCTATGGAGAATAGCAAGCATTTCTTGTAGCTGGCAGCTAGATGGAATAAATCTGCCCAGGAGCCGAAATTGTTTAAGCAAAGATCGTTGGCTTTTGAATATTTGGGGAAGAAAAAAAGGAAGAGAAAATTGTGTCTAGTCAAGGTCAAAGCTGTAATTCTCTTCTGTTACAAAAGGGAGGAGAGCAATTTCGCTTTGGTAAGTCTAGCCTAAGAAAGCTAAACAGTTTGGAACACAAAAAGTTAATGCTGCAGGTAGCCCTCAACTTATGACCTTAGCAAACATTTCAAGTTATGATGCACACCAGTGCTTTTTTTGAAGAGAAAAAAAAAAAGGTGCCGGAACTCACACACATTATACAACTTGCCTTGCCTACCCTACAAGGTTCCATCCAAAAAAGATGCTGGAACTCCGTTCTGAGCATTCTATGACAAAAAAAAGCCCTGATGCACACACAAAAAAGGGTACTTGGGACCTGTATTTCAAGTTTCCATGTCTGCTACCCTCCTCCTGGCAATCACGTGAACATGACTCGCAACATTTTTTGCCGGAAATTGGTGTCGGCTTCTGGTTTCCAGCAAAAAAACAAGCCTTGCAGACAAGCACTTGACAAGGGTGGCTTTCACTTAATGACTGTGGATTCACTGAATGACTGCTGCAAACAAGGGTGTAAAATCAGATCAGTCATGTGACAACCCGCTTCTCATCACTTGACTTAAGACCGTAATTCAATAGTAGTCATAAGTCAAGGACTACCTGCTCTCTTCAAAGGGTCTGTTTATCGTAATTAAAGAG
>NW_015390488.1:0-15842 GCF_001527695.2 Protobothrops mucrosquamatus | reverse complement strand
AGACAAGCACTTGACAAGGGTGGCTTTCACTTAATGACTGTGGATTCACTGAATGACTGCTGCAAACAAGGGTGTAAAATCAGATCAGTCATGTGACAACCCGCTTCTCATCACTTGACTTAAGACCGTAATTCAATAGTAGTCATAAGTCAAGGACTACCTGCTCTCTTCAAAGGGTCTGTTTATCGTAATTAAAGAGCTCCGTCTAATAGAGAATTAGATTTACATTTTCACAGGCACACATTTCTTAGTGAGCTTGTAAATGAGTAAAAATAGCGGAAAGGGGGAAGGCAGAAGATAAACTGCATCTCAGATGATGAGCCAAACAGAGAGAAAGATGAAGTCTTCACAAGACCAAAGATGGGATCTAGACTTACTTAAGACAGAACTTCTGAACTCAGCAGGACTTAAATAAGACACAACTAACCTAAGCCACCCTGTTTGCCAGGGGTCTACTAACAGGATAACTTGATCTGGAGCCAACCCAGTGTTTCCTTCACTTCTTCATGCAATGATTGGTCTGCCGTTTGAGAAAATGGACATCTACAACATGAAATTATGGTCAGGTGTGCAAACAGCCTTGAACCAAGCTTTCAACATCTTTCTTTAGGGAATATCCATCTCTCTCTATGTTCAGGGTCAAAAGGATTGACCACCAAACTTGATTACCATTTGAAGGACTCAAGAAACATCACATCTAGGTCCTGAGGTCATGGATGTGTCAACAACACCAGCTCTCAGCTGAGTCTTCTTGTGGGCTCTAATTTGATATTTCTAGATTGTTTTTTTTTCCCTTCAAACTTTATTCTTTACTCTTTTCCTCATGTTCTCCAACTTCCTGGAATGTTGTTTTCTCTGGCAAAAAAGGGTGCTTCTGTTTTTCTTCCCCATCTGCAGAGCATGACCTCTTTCCTTTGGTGGCATTTGGGAGGTCATCGTATTGCAGCAAAGTAGTGAAGTCTGGTAATTTTACTTATTTCTTTTGGTTACAAAGGCTGCTGTGCTATTCGGGAGCCTCTTTCCTTGCTGGAAGGAATTCCTTTGGGATATGGCTGAGATGTACAAAGCCACAGAGGCTGCAAAATAGGGAAGACTTGAGAATCCCTTGTTCCCTTTGGGTATTCATCACCACGATAACAGCAAAACCCCCGCATTCAGTCTCTGAGAGCTTCACTTAAAATTCCTTCTGGCACAGAATAAAGAACTATTTTCTATTAAACCATAGAAAGGTTCAAACAACCAGAAGTGTGACTGAAATAAGTCTGATTTTCTACATCACTTTATAAGACCCTCCCCCCTGGATGCTATTGGTTTCCCACATGAGTTTGAAAGTTCCAATTGGATCGGATTGTTTGGCCTGTGGAGACCAATTCAGAAGTTTGAAAAGGCTCAAAGGGATTCAGACCATCCAATGTTCCTCACTGGATCTGAAACCCGATATTTGAGGAAGGATTGAGAAACAGAATGGTGCTTTCAAGAGCACTAGTAGAAGGAAGGGAGGGAGGGAGGGAGGGAGGGAGGAAGGGAGGAAGGGAGGAAGGGAAAGACCAAAGGGAGGGAGGGAGGAAGGAAGGAAGGAAGGGAGAGAGGAAAAAAGGGAGGGAGGGAGGGAGGAAGGAAGGAAGGGAGAGAGGAAGAAAGAGAGGGATGAAGGAAGGGAGGAATGAAGGAAGGAAGGGAGAGAGGAAGAAAGGGAGGGAGGAAGGGAGGAAGGAAGGGAGAGAGGAAGAAAGGGAGGGAGGAAGGGAGGAAGGAAGGAAGGAAGGAAGGAAGAAAGGGAGGGAGGGAGGAAGGGAAAGACCAAAGAAAGGTAGGGAGGGAGGGAGGAAGGAAGGAAGGAAGAAAGAAAGGGAGGGAGGAAGGAAGGAAGGGAGAGAGGAAGAAAGGGAGGGAGGGAGGGAGGGAGGGAGAGAGGAAGAAAGGGAGGGAGGGAGGGAAGGAGGAAGTGTCTTGATGTTTCAACTCCATTGCAGCTAAATGGCAAATAAATTAGCTCAGCTCTCCCTCCCTCTCACTCTTGTGGGATTAGAAAAACCAGAAGCTGTCTTGATACACACTCCTGGGATGGAGCTGCCTACCAAAAAAGAAAGTATATCTTTGTGCACCAGGTAGTCAAAGCGTGCACCGCTGCTTCAAATTTAGATAACTTTAGAAGGCGATTTGTTAATTCAGGGAAGACACGGCTGTCAGCCGTTACTAATTATGATGGTCATAAATTACTTCCCCCAACAGAGGTGGAATTAATGCAAGCAGGAGACGGGGGTTTCCTTGCTGAGTCTGCCTTGAAGGCTTTCCAGGCCCTTGACCTTGGATTCGGTAGGAAAGAGCTGGATGAACCAGACAGGTAAGAGACGGACACCTTTCCTACAGACTGTGGATCTGCAATTAAATTCAAAAGCAGCAATTTCCCATGCAATGCATCATTTCCCTCCTTCTGTCCTCTGAAAAATGCACTCTTAAAGGCAATGACTTTCCGAGGAATTCAAAAGAGAGATTGAGCAAGGCTGCTATAATACAGAGCAGTGGATTTCATGCTTGCTATTTGCCTAGGCTCCCACTGTTTACTCATTTGTAAACCAAGCAAATATTACGCTAAACGTCTCCAGTGCATTGTCTGACATTGTCTCATGAACATCTGGTGCTAATAAAAAGCATATATTCTTGACATTTTCTCCCATTTTTGGGGGGACAATAGAAAATACATATTCCAGTTGCCCAAGATGGTACTTTGTTCTTGCAATGACTTACAATTCTTTTGGGTTTTTTTTTAAATCCATTTTTTTCTTTTGATTGCAAAAGCATCCTGGGAAAGGTAAAAGGCTTAAAAAGGAACATCATAAAACACAGGATTTGAAACGTGATGGGGAGATTATGCAGAGAATAGGAAAAACTAGCTCTTGTGTCCGTGGTTTCCTTAGTGACCGGCAGGCACACACCTCTCACCCAAATGCACAAGCTACAAATGTCAGGGTGAAGGGAATTGCAGCTGGAGAGATCTGTGTTGGCTTTCTGGGTGTTCCCACCAAGCTGTTTGTTAAGAGGAAGCCATTTGCTAGCTCCGAAGGGACCCTCCCTAGCTTCTCAGGCTGTAAAAGAAACAGTGGGAGATTTGTACTTTCAGACTTGCAAGATTGCTATTAGCTTTCCCAGGTAGACCAGACAGGAAATGACCAGATGAGTTAATTTTACTTTATTATACAGCTACATTAACAGAATGTTGCAAGTCTAAAAGTACAAATCTCCCACTGTCTCTTTTACAGTCTGAGAAACTGAATAATGGGTAGGGTTCCTTCCGAGTCTCTTTCTCTACCCGTTATTCAGCTCTGGGCCATGCCCTCCCTTATCTGATTGTTCTCTAAAACTACATTAACAAAATTTTGGAAGTCTAAAAGTACAAATCTCCCACTGTCTCTTTTACAGCTTAAGAATCTAGGTGGGGTTCCTTCTGAGTCTCTTTCTCTACCCATTATGCAGCTGTGGACTATGCCCTCTTTTATCTGATTGTTCCCTAGGAAGCACTTTCTGCCCTATCTTTCATACTTTGTTGACCAGCTCTCCAGTAAGCTCTTCTGGGTTTGAGTTTGTGTGTTTTCCCAAATTTGAAAAGTGCCAGTTTCATGGTGGGTGAGTTTGTGTAAGGCATCTGCAGCAGTGCCACAATAGTCAAGCCCTCACCCTTTGACCTTGCAGGCTCCAGTACTCATCAAGGACACCAGTCAATAAGGACTGCTGGGTATAATGTTAATTATATCAAAATTATACTGGAAGAGCAGCTAATAGGATATTGACTCATCCATTTCCCATGTAACCAATCCAGGAAAGAGAAAGAAGAAACAGCATGAAGGAAGGATAAAAACGCTTTAAAACTGCGATGAGAACAGCACCAAAACTCAAACTATCGCAGCGCTGTGGACTCTGTCCCAGATTTAGAGGACAGATACTCACAAATGCAAGAGACTAAACTGTCAACTAGCAATCTGGATTCTGGCTTAGCAAAATGAACCCAGCTGGCTTCAAATGACTGGAGCAACTGACACATCGTAGCAACATACATACAATTCTGGCACCATCTGATGGATCATCTTGCTAGGACCGTCTGACCCCCTTTGCATGTTTATTGCCCACATCCTTGGCATAGTTTCCAGACCAAAATGTAAAATCACCCAGGGGGCTGAATCCAAGCAGGGCAGACAGCTCCAAAATCAGAGAGGGGAGCCCAAGAGGTGACAAGGATTTGCTAACAAGTTTTGAAACCCTGATGGGTTACCATGGTAAATTGGTTTTTCTGGCATAGTTTCACGGCAAAGCAGGCTGTGTCCCTTTCAAAACAGGAATGTGCCCACTTGGCATCCGTGCCTGCCCTTTCCTCTTTGCACAATTAATCATCTCCTGTGTTAATGATGATTAATAGTTGGAAAACTCTCCCTTCTTAATGGCAGAGTCTGTGACTTTTCTAAACTCTAACCTCCCACCCAGCAACCTTTGCTCTTGTTCAGAGGTGGAAGTACTAAAATGCCATTTCATGGCCTGGATCCAATTAAACATGTTCTTAGAGCAGAGCCATTCCATTCAACTGGATTTAAGCTATGGGCCACTAACAATCTGTACCTCCCAATCTTTGAGTGTAATACAATATATTATGCCATTTCCTGCTGGCAAATAGTGGTCACTGCATTCCCCCCCCCTTGCACTTTTTCTTCTTAGAATGCTTACTCTGTAAAGCACAAGAATCCAATAAATCATTATGAAGTAACCACATAAAGTTCTCTTTTGTTTACCCTTACACTAGACACAATTAAGCATTCGCCCTCATGCATCTCTCTCCCACTGCCAATTCTGGCTTTAGTCCTTCTAAATACTGCCTCAGTGTCTTCCAAGTCCTCCATCATATTGTCAAGACCTACCACTGGTGCGGGCACCATAGGCTAAGATAATCAACAAATGTCACCTCCCAGGGACCAGTCTCACCAAGCAGCTGGAGCCCTTCCAGTGCCATAGAACGGTGCCAAGTTTATAAAATAGTGCCTTTGACACCAGGATCCTTCACAAAGGCCTGGGCATCAGAGAGAAGGGCCGACTCCATAGAGAGATTGAGATGAGTTGGCTTTGCCTTTCAGCACAAGGAATAAGCTGGGAACTGTTGCTATTTGTGCACCATGGCTCCAAAATTATGCTTGAGGCTAATAGGTATTATTATTAGCAGATGGCATTGTTACAGTAGCCAGGAGATCACAATGCTAGTGCAGTGTAGTAGTTTGGCTTGCCACGGTATCAGCCGTGTTATAGGACATGTGTGCTTCCCAAGGTGCTCCACAGGAGGCCCAGCTGGATTCGCATGAGCGGCTCTTCCTGTAGTGTCACCAAGGCCACCTCCCTTCCTGGAGCTGCCTTGCAAACAGGCACTGCAACTGGGAAGGTTCAGTGCTGTGAGGAATCTGACTGCCTGTACAGGGCACCACTTGTCTCCCCACAAGTGGTACCTATCTATCTACTTGCATAGAGCATGCTTCCAACTGTTAGGTGGACAAAAGCTGAGTGACAGGAGCTCACCTTGCCGCACAGTGCTTGGGCTCGAACCCCTGGAACTGAGACATTTCCAGCATCATTAAGCCACTGAGCCGCTGCACCTCAGGCTAATGGTTGATGTGAGTAGTCAACTGATAGGGTCTTACATCTTCATGACTCTTAACAGAGTACAAATGGAGAGATCCCTTAATGAAAAACCAAGGAGCTAATACCATTCCAAATTAAGCATCAGCAGTTCAAAGGTGACGCCTGTTTCTTTCCTGGAGAAATTTAACACAATTTCCCTTCTTGTAATAACATTTCCCCAGCACATGCTTCATTAGGCACGGATGTCTTTGACCTTTTCAGTGTTCTGCAACTGGATTGGCCAGCCAAGCCAGCTTCAAGACCACTCAGCAGCTAATTAACCTGTGGGGACTGAGGGAAAGTGGACAGCCAATCAAAATATAGAATATTGAAAAGGTCAGCCTGGGCGATATGGCAGTATAAATTCATTCCGCTGGGGCATTATATTTCCAGTGGTGGCTATTATTTTCTTGACCAAGGAGGAAAAAATAAAACTCAGTATAAAGTTTCTATCTAAAATGATTTGCATACTGTAGGAAGGATAATTTCTGATAGCTCTACTGGAGAAAACGTCAGCGGTGTAGAACAGGGGTACTACATGCTTACTACATGCCACAGAGTGCTAAAATGCTCCACCCTTGGCTGGGAAAAAAAGTGGTGTTGCTCTCTTGTTGTTCCAAAGAGAGCTGCATTTTGTCCTCTCCTCTCGTCATGCACTAACTGCTCTCCAGAATCTGCAATCTCCTGGGCTTCTCACCTTTCAGATGGAAGACCACAAGTGAAGGATGGCACAGAGCCAGATTTCAAATTAGGATGTAAAAGCAGACCGAATCTGCAGAAGACTGAAGAAGTGATTGACTGGAAAGAAAATCACAAAGAGAAGGGCAGATAAACTCCACCCAAGGAATCTGAAATCGGGAGAAAAATGGGATAACAAAACAAAAATCTCTTTTCAAAGGGAACTGGATTTACACCGGGATGCACAAGTTGAAAGGACCTGTTTACTGTATATGGGCGAATGGAAAGCCAACACCACAAAAAGGCATTGGCAGGAGTTATGAACCCATGGCCAGCTTCTCATGAGGTTCAACTTGCTTTGATGACCCACATCCTCCCCAGAAGCACATTTTTAATTAAATAGTCCCATTTCTGGAAAGAAGTAATAGTTTTATAGACTGGAAATGGAGAGCAAGAAAGTTTTTGGTAGCAAGAGATAACTGTCTATGGAAATTCTCAGTCATCCAGGACATGGTTGTCCCAAAGGTGCTTTTTCAAAAGGCAACTGGATTTCAAAGCGTTTTTGTTTTGAAGCTGTTTTGCTTCTCATCCAAGAAGCCTCTTCAGTTCTGACTGAATTCAGTTGCCTTTTGAAAAACCACTTTTGGGACAAGAGATGGTAACATTTCTTGAAACTCCACTGTTTCATTTCAAGGTGTCTGCTCTTGGACACACCATGAGATTGGATGACCTGCATTGTTTTCTATTGCTATTATGTATTGAAATTGTGTGTCTTTAGAGTAAAAAAAGAAAACCCTTAAAATAGTGATCCATACAAAGAAGAGCTGCTGATGTACTGGATTGAGTTAGCTCCGCATTGTTCATCCATCATACTATCTCAAGAAGATAGGGTTGTGAGACACAATCTCCAACGTGTCCTACTGCTCAGTTTGGTATATCTCTACCTCAATAATTTGCCTTCTACTGTAAGACATTGATCCAACTCTGGATTACTTTGGTTGTTCTCATCTATGCCTTTTCCAAGATTTTGAATTTTAGGGTCTCAAATCCCAACCACGGGGCAGGAACCAAGTCAAAATATCCCAGACAGATGGCTGTCTAAACCTCTACATGAATAAATCAAAGAAAGGAGAGCACCCTGTGTCTCAGGTCTTTGAATCCACTGTCAAACTTCTTAACCGGTAAGAAACGTTTTTCTAACATTCCACTGACATCTCTGCCTTCCTGGCCTAAAATAACTTAAATTATTTATTTAATATCCTGCACCCTCAAATGAGAGAGAAGAGGTCTTCATGTTTTGTTTTGTTTTGTTTTAACTACATGATCTCAGTTGAGATGTTTCAAAACAGCTATCAAATCTCCTCTTAGTCATCTTTTCTCAAAATATATTCAGCTCTTTCCATCTCTCCTCATAGGATATGGTTTCTGGTCCCCTTATCATTCTTGGTGCCTTTCTCTGAAATGTTCCAATTATTCTAAAGCCTTCAAGTGCAGTGCAAAGAATTGGGGAAGTACTTGAAGGGAAGACTGACCTGCACAACAGGAAGTGGAACAGGTTTCCCCCCCTTCATGACTTCAAAATTATATAATCTTTGAGATAACTATAACTATGCTTTTCTGGAGCCATGTATGTTTCCACCATTTCAGCTGGATATCCAAATGTCACGTTTGCTTTGTCAAATGCTTTTTTGAAGTTAAGATATATTATGTTTACAGCCTTCCCACAATCTATTAAGGATATTGATCTACCTCTGCCTCTACCTCTACCTACCTACCTAATTTACCTATCTATCTAATCTAGCTCTTTACCTATCTATCTAATCTACCTCTCTACCTCTCTACCTCTCTACCTACATACCTACATACCTATCTATCTAGCTAGCTACAAACACATGCACTATGAAAGGAAACAGGTTTAATTTCATCTTTTTTCAAAATTAAATCTTTAAAATTTGACAGGTTTCCTAAAATGAAGAAAGCAGTACTCTATAAAGGCAGGGATATTTTAGTGAATCAATCAGAGTTTATGTCTGCCGAATGATAATTGTTTTGAGGATACCATAAATTGGTCATGTTCCAATTTTCACCCACGTCCCCAGTTCTTGAGTTTAAGAGTCCAGTCAACTTTTAATTTTGGTCTTACCTCTGTTGTGCCATGCCAGGGTGACAACAGTCTGCTATAATAGAAATAAACGGACATCAGGTCGTGGACATTTCCCTGTAGTTGCATGTGTTTATCATTCCTAACCGAGAGGAAAATAAACTAATTTAAAAGGATGAGAATGCCTTTGTGCAGCAAAGTCGGTTATAACAGTTTTCAATTAACTCGGTATTGATCTGAGTGAAATTAAATCTGGGGAGGGAAAATTGTAAAAGTGCCACTAACAAAGTACAAAGAAAGATGGGCACAAAAGAGGAAATTTGATTGGCAATTCCTTCATTTAAATTTGCTTTTCTCCTAGATTCCGTTATTCAGTTGCTTGGGCTGATTTAACAATGACAGTAATAGCAACAATAACAGTAAGGTACCATTCAGTAAGGTACCATTAATGATTTTTTTTAAAAAAAAATCATGTTGATTTAACCTCTGGCACAGAGCTCCACCCAAAAATGGATTGCCTGAGTGGTAATTGATACATCTGGGAATTGACATCCTCACATCCTAAAGTTGCCAAGGTTGAGAAATTCTGCTTAAAGGAGACCTGCTGGTGCAGGAAGGTGGAATCACAAGATACAAACTCTGGGAGGCATCACTGCTGGTGGCCAGAATGAGAAAACCTCCAATTCCAAGACTTTGAACTGTGCCTAAGGANACCATCTCTTATTTCTAGCTTGATGCCTTCACCATAATACCCAACTGGCTCAATTAACCCATAGGGCAACTACTGGCCAGTAAACATCATTTCTAAAGTTTTAGTCATGAGCTATTTTCCTTTTCTTGCATGGAACGGCCCCCTGCTGAACCTCCTCCTTTGAACAATATAGAAAGGACTCCCTTGAAGTTGGCAGAAGGGATCCAAACACAACTCGTCTTAAAGGATAAGCTTTGCTGCCTTCTTCTTTGGCCCAACGCAATCTGTAGAATCAAAGCAAAACTGTACGCTTCACAGCTGTCCCCGCTAGTCAGAGAGACCTTTCACCCAGGCACGGGTCTGCACCAAAAAGCTAAATCCCCTTCCGTTTCTATAAACTTCTGATTTCAAGGCCAAAAAGGAAAGAAAAAAAGAAAGAAAGAAACGGAGCCATCTGTCATTGAAATTATTCCGTTCTTTCGCTTGGAATCACGAACAGCCATAAAAAGGATCCAAGAAAAGTAGCGATATCAAACACTCGCTAGAGACATGCGCTCGGGTGCTGTTTGCCTGGATTTGCAAAGTAGCAGAGAGAATATTTGCACCCAAATCCAGCATCTACTCACTACGTGAAAGAGATGGATTATTAGGTAGAAATGGTTGGTTCCTGCTTTATTTTTTCCCTTCAACTTGCCAGCTAACATTGGCATGGAGGGAGTACGATGGCTCGGAGGTTAAAGACGCCGGACTTGTCGGTTGGAAAGCTGACAGCCCAGTTTGAGATCTGAGTGCCAGTTTCCCGTCCCTTGCTCCAGCTCTTGCCCACCCAGCAGTTCGAAAGCATGCAAATGCAAGCAGATAAATAGGTACCACTTCGGTGGGAAGGTAACAATATTCTGTGCACCTTGCTGTATAGCCATGCTGGCCACATGACTGCAGAGATGTCTTTGGACTACGCTGTCTCCCTTGGCCAAGACAAGAGTTAAAATAATTTCTTATTTATTTAAAATAATTAAATTGAATTGTTAAATTGTCCTGCGGAGAGTTGTCCCCTTCTGTGAAGAAAAGGCCTGCCACGAGCGTTGAGGCAACAGGATGCAAAAGAAGCATCCTCCAACTTTTGCCACAACTGTTTTTGGGGGTGCAGATTTCAAAGTCCGCGGACGGGAGAGACGGTGGGAGAGATGTTAAGCAGCGTTTGCCCTTCCGGTTAGAGGCCCACCTCCTGCCGCGGCTGTTTTGACAGTCCCAATTCAGTGGCTCGTACAATATCTCTGCCTTGTTAAAGGTAATTACAGTTCTCCCTGTATAATGAGATGGTTTTTAAAGGCCATTCAAAAGAAATTTTCCATAATGAGGTTAAGGGTTTTATGGTGTTATACATCATGGGAGCTGGTAATTGGTCGGATCCAGGAAGGAGCATCCTGATGGAGGGAAAACCCCGTGAATCAGCCAGTAACTCGCCAGCTTCCCAAGCTGAGCTTTGGACTCCCCTTCCTTGAGGGGAAGAGAAGGAAAACGGAGCCAAAATGGGGAAAAAAGGAGAGAAGCCATGCAAAGTTATGAGTTTCTCAAGGTCCTCACTCAAGGTCCTCAAACCTCAATTCTCAGCAGGGTAAGTCTTTATTCAAGATGTGCCACCTCTATCCTATCCTGCATAAACACATCCCCCCCAAAGATACAAATTGATGCATCAGCATTTTATTTTAACATTTCAATAGGCACCAAAGGGTGTCCCTTGCAGGGAGTCCTTAATTTACGACCATTGGTTTAGTGACGGTTTGAAATTACAACTGTGCTGTCCTTGCAATTACCTCTCTGGGTGCCTACAGGTTTGCTAGTTGGAGACTTGGCGAAGGGCCAGATTTTATTTCTAGAGGCAGCATGACACCCACAACTTGGCAGTAACTAAATTGGACAGATTGGAGGAGGAGGAGGAGGAGGAGGAGGAGAAAGGAAGGAAGGAAGGAAGAGGAAGAGAAGGAAGAGAAGAAGAAGTAGAGAAGAAGAGGAAGAGGAGGAAGAGGAGGAAGAGGAGGAGGACTGTGGGGTCCTTGGTGCTCTCTGACCTGAGTTGTTTTCTTGCAGACATTTCATGACCCAACTGGGTAACATCATCAGTGCCAGAGGAAGTGGGGTTTGCAGGGAGGTGGAGGAGGAGGAGGAGGAGGAGGAAGGAAGGAAGGAAGGAAGGGGAAGAGAAGGAGGAGGAGAAGAGGTAGAGAAGGAGAAGAGGAGGAGGAAGAGGAGGAGGACTGTGGGGTCCTTGGTGCTCTCTGACCTGAGTTGTTTTCTTGCAGACATTTCATGACCCAACTAGGAAACATCATCAGTGCCAGAGGAAGTGAGGTTTGCAGGGAGGTGGAGGTGGAGGAGGAGGAGGAGGAGGAGGAGGAGGAGATGATGATGATCACAAAAGAGAGATGTGAAAAGCCTCAAAGTTTCTGCAAAATGTTATGACTGAATTGTTTGATCTTTCACCTGGAGATGACAAGAAGCATGACGGCGTCCCAAATCTCCTGGGATCTACCTGGCCTTCTGAAACCTGCTCTTCCTACAATGGGAAAAGGATTCCTGACTGATCTTTTCCCAACTAGACCTTTTCCCAACTAGATCTTTTTTTTTTAGAATGGGGCGTGCCCTTTGGCTCCGCTAATTCAATCACCTGCCAAACAGTCACAAAATTAACTTTTTGTTCTCCATGGTTTAAATTGGGAGCCTCCTAAATGTTTGCAATTAAAATTTCAATGAACACACACAAAAAAAGAGATGCAGCTGGGAGTAATTTTGCAACCTCCCCATCTTTTTAAATACTGTATATTATACACACACATTCACCCACTACTGATTGGCAGAAAGAGATGAAATAAAAAAAAGGATATTTCCTTTCAATGTCACCCATGTTTCTGCTCCAGGCTCACTGTTGCCAGATCTCATTAGTCGTGAAAGAGAATTCTGTAAAGGTTCCAGCCAGTTTCAAGCAGATGATGGATTCGTGTGTGAGCTTTCTCCCTATTGGAACTTCTCTGCCGAGGCACTCAACATGGTTCACAGCTTTAAGCAGTGGCTTGCAATTTTAATAATGCTAATATAAAATGCTAATAATAGAGCATGATGATCAATATTCATGGAGATTGGCAGTGGATCAGAGGCTTTAACAACCCGTAATGTGACATTGAAAAAGGCGTGATGCTTTTGCAGTGCATTTTATAATGTTGCGTATCCCGTAAAGGCATAATTCGCCATGTATCTGGGAAAGAGAAATGTAAGTTTCACATGTTCTGGGTTCAATGTAGAAGGACAGTATACCTTAACCTCTTGCCCTCAAATGCGTTGGACTTAAATTCCCAGAACTGGGCTCAACATGCATGAAGGACATCGAACTGAGATGGTTCAAGATAAATCCAGGAGAAGATATAGTTTATAAATAATTGGCACTCTCCTGGATCACATGTTGAATTCAAAAATTTTGATCTTTCCACAATGAACTTCAAGTGAGAGGTTTCCGTTGGTTAGGGGGCCTTGGAAAGGAGACTGTATTTCTTAAAGACAATAAAACATTCTGAATGTTGCAGACAATTCTGAGAAATCCAAGAAGGAAATAGTAAAATACATATCTATATCAAGGCAACATTGCTCTAAAATCAAAGGAGTATACTAAACTCTCGTATTGTGTGAAGCTGCAACAATCAATGACCAAATAGACTGAAAAGATAGGAAAAGTAGGATCTTCTGATCATTTATGGTGGACCTGTCCAGCTGCAGAGAGCTACTGAATTTCATAATGTGGCATATTTCCCTGAACCTGTGGGAAAAACACTAGGGAGGAGGAGGAGGAGGAGGAGGAGGAGGAGGAGGAGGAGAAGAAGAAGAAGAAGAAGAAGAAGAAGAAGAAGAAGAAGAAGAAGAAGAAGAAGAAGAAGAAGAAGAAGAAGAAGAAGAAGAAGAAGAAGAAGAAGAAGAAGAAGAAGAAGAAGAAGAAAGGAAAGGAGGAAGGAGGAAGGAGAAGGAATAATCCATCCCTTCTCTTTGCTTCATGAGTGCTTGGTGACTTGGCAAGAGGTCTGCAGCTAAAGAGCTTGAACTATAAAGGTGGCTAAATTAACTCTGGGCTGAAAGGAAGGCGAATGCCTGCCAAATACTTAGGTCAAATCCAGGAAAGCCATCACCCACTCAGCCAATATAAGTATCCTTTATGAGCTCATAGAAACATTGTGTGAAGGGTCAGGAGCCCTCCTTTTTCCGGAACACCTCGCCTTGCTCTATGCTGGGATTAGCTGAATGGAGTTGGCTGTGGAGCAGTTGTTTCTTGTTAATAGCTCAACTCAGGTGTATTAGAATAAGACACAGCTTCTAATATTCGGTTTTTTAATCTGGTTTTACAGGGGTTTGTATTTTTATGCTTTGTATTTGTACTGTTTTTAATACGCTGTGCACCACCCTGAGTCCTGCGGGAGAAGGGCGGTATATAAATTAAATTATAATAATAATAAAAATTATAATAATAATAATAATAATAAGAAAGGGGAGAGAGTGTGGGGGTGTTGTGTTTCACTACCTGGTGTGTTCCTACACGTCAAAAAGCTCTAGTACAGCCAAGGTTTGCTCGCTCTTCTTTGAATACGATGTGGACAATCTCAGTTCCAATCGCTTAAAAAGCCTAGTGCTAGCAGGAAAGAGAGCTTGCTTTTTTTTTTTTTTTTAGAAAAAGGTTAAGCACCTTAATTAAGAACTTTATTAGATGCTATTACAAAAATGGCTCAGGGCAAGCCATCTAGTTTTTAGATTTGCTTTTTCTTTTTTTTAAAAAAAATATTCTTGAAGTTGCCTAAGAAAAGCAAAGTCTCCTTCGAGCTGAACTCGGCTTGTGGGACATTCACAGGCCACGACGGAGAATTTCCATTGCTAAGCAAGACGGTTGTTAAGTCAGCTGCACCCATTTTTCTGCCACGGTTGTTAAGTGAATCACAACAGCTTCCCCTGTTGACTTGGGAAGGTCCCAAACAGCAACCACAGGTCCGTGGGGATGCTACAATGGTCCTAAGTGTGAGGACTGGTCAGGGGGTCACTTTTTTCAGTGCCGTTGTAACTTCAAACGGTCGCTAAACAAATGATTGTAAGTCAAGAACTACCTCTATGGTATGTACGCATGCATGCCTGCATCTATTTATTTGATTTTTACCTGACTTTTAATTGTTCCATTGATCTTCTTTCAAGATGATTTATGACACTCCAATCTATGCTGCTGGGATCTTCTGGAAGTCTCCTATCTAGTATTAACCAAGTTTAATCTTGCATAGCTTCTGATTCCAAACAAGATTGGCCAGATGCATCCAAAAGAGAGAAACTGGAACCCATCACTAGCTGATCTAGGATCCTAAATCTTTAGAGGAACATCTTTCCTTCACCAGAGTCTATGGTTTGAAATGTCAAAGGAATGTCCTCTTCTACAAGACAGGACTCTTGGTCCATTTCTGTTTCACTATTCACACAAGGGAGACTCTATGGGGCAACATGTTCTGATGTTTCCCACAGGTGACCTGCAGTCTTTTGAAATAGAGTTACTAGAGGCTGATGGGTCCTGAAGGCCAGTTGCTCTAAACATAGCATTTCAGATTCTCCCTATAAGCATGGAAAGGCTATACTGAGGCATTCCTCAAGAGCAAAGGAGAACATCTCAATGGCTTCTCAAATCTAGGAGAAGAAGCACGGGGAGAACAATCCCAGATAATTCCTGTCCACTCAAGATCTCCTCCTATGGAACAGTGGCACGCCAAGGCTTCCATTAAGAGTTTAATAGGACAATATAGGTTAATAATGTTAATCATCAGGCGTGTTTTGGTCTTTTGTTAACCACAATTCAGCCTGCCCATTCTCTTGATACCAGGTTCTGGGTGCAGATATAGTGGATAGAATCCCAAATGTTTATTTTCCCTGTGTACTTATTCCTTGCAATATATAATTACTATTATTAACACATATACAAAGAATGTAATTAGATCTTATCAAGAGATCTAACTGCCTACGGTGAGCAAATTCTCCCTCCCATAGAATTTTAAAAAAATACTTAGCAATCATGATAGCTGCCTTAGACCAAAAAAGGAGGAAAGAAACTATAAGAAAGGAGGTGTTCTTCTGGCAACATTTGCACAATGTAGGTGCTGGGAGTTGTACTTCAACAATATCTGGACAGCCATCAACTTTCCTTACAAGAATATGGGATTATTGCCTTGCTATGAACACATTGATTGTTGTAGGAGAAGAGCAGGCAGAACGGAGAGGATGGAGTTAAGCTTGTCATCAGCTTAAAATTCTTACATTGTCACAAATGATCCAAGTCCAACTTCTCCTGAATTCAGTTGACCCTTATTGAATCTTAGTTGACCAGATTCTTGTATACAGGCTTGAATTAAATTGTCTAAGGTCCTGATTCTTTGTGCCTGACATTAATCTACTCACAGTCAAACCCATGTTCCAGATTTGTCATTCTTCCAATGTTGCAAATCCAAGAATCTCACCCCTTTAAAACCCCTTCAAAGGCTACGTCCTGGTGGACAGCTGGCTGCCAAAATCCCATTTCTAGAAGGTAGTAGGAAGCCGAGCTACATCTATTTACTTGGCCAAACCAAAGAAGTCCCCTTATTGCCGCTTATTTTGTAACAGGAGCTACCAAAATAGATCAGAAGAATATATCAATGTATATTTTATTGCTCAGAGCTT
>NW_015390487.1:36819-38012 GCF_001527695.2 Protobothrops mucrosquamatus | reverse complement strand
GAATAGAATAGAATAGAATAGAATAGAATAGAATAGAATAGAATAGAATAGAATAGAATAGAATAGAATAGTTAATCAGTGGAACAACTTGCCTCCAGAAGTTGTGAATGCTCCAACACTGGAAGTGTTTAAGAGATTGGACAACCATTTGTCTGAAATGGTATAAGGTTTCCTGCTTGAAAAGGGGGTTGGACTAGAAGACCTCCAAGGTCCCTTCCAACTCTGTTATTCTATGTTTTAAAGCTGGCACTTTGAGACCTTGAAAAAGTTTGCTATTTTGCCTATTTCTAACCGCCGGAATCACACAGACCCAAATCAGACATCGTAAGTGCTTCCCGAACCCCAAAACTTTGGGCACCCCTACTCTAGTGACTCAAAGTCCCCTAAGGCTGGACTTAAGAAAGACTTGGCTGCTGGATCAAAGCCAAGCAAGGATAAATCACGATTACATGTCAGATCTTTGAAAAACCCACAGATGGGACATCAAGATGCAGTAGCAGTATCATCCTGTTTATGAGCCCCAGAGTGGGCGGGCAAGGGAGGCTGGCTTTGATCTAGCAAAAGGTTACACAACTGCAAAAGAAAGAAAGAAAGAGAGAGAGAGAGAGAGAGAGAGAGAGAGAGAGAGAGAGAGAGAGAGAGAAAGAAAGAAAGAAAGAAAGAAAAAAAATAAAAAAGAGGAAGGAAGGAAGGAAGGAAGGAAGGAAGGAAGGAAGAAAGAAAGAAAGAAAGAAAGAAAGAAAGAAAGAAAAAAAGAAAGAAAGAAAGAAAGAAAGAAAGAAAGGGCGTATCTTTGATGTCCATCAGGGAGAACGCACACTTTACAGGCGGAATGTCTGCCTGCACATTATTGATGTGGTTGGGCCACATTTCCTGAGCATTAAACAGGAGCTTTGGAAACATCTGTTCACCCAGGTGTTCTCTGATCTAGTTTGAGATGATCTCATATTGACCTCCTACTGTAGTTTATAATTAACTTTATGATTAAATAATTTTAATTAACCATAAAATTAACTAAAAACTAGTTTTTAATAAATTTTATTAGTGAATCAATTTTAATAAATTAAAATTAAAATTATGATTTCAAAGCACCTCAGCTAGTCCTTGACTTACAACCGTTCATTTAGTGACCGTTCAAAGTTACAACGGTACTGAAAACAGCGACTTATGACCATTTTTCACACTTAATGACC
>NW_015390487.1:30499-35688 GCF_001527695.2 Protobothrops mucrosquamatus | reverse complement strand
CTGAATTGTGGTCGTAAATTAAGGACAATCTGTATTAAAACAGGGTTTTCTTTACTTTTTCTTGACTTGCCTTGATTGGAATTTTTTCTCTTTCTTAATCGAAAACACGCTGGGGGGAAAAGCAGATTTAAAATGTGCAAAGAAGGAAAAAAAAACACTTAAATCATCCCGTACCTGAAGGAAGCCTGTATTCTCATTCAGGGTCAGCAGAAAAAAGTCACCAGTGTTAATAGGATCTGCCTGGTGATGTCACTGTACATGCTCAGAAACTAGAAAGCCACATTCTTTTCCTTAGTTGCTGACAAAACACCAGGCCAGTTGGACTTGCTTTTTCCAAGCAAGGAATAATTAAAGACCCTTTTAAAATTATACAGGCAGTCCTCGACATGCCACAACGTAGCCCAAAATTTCTGTTGCTAAGTGAGACCGTTGTTAAGTGAGTTTTGTCCCATTTTTATGACCTTTCTTGCCGCAGTTGTTAAGTGAATCACTGCAGATGTTAAGTTAGTAACACGGTTGTTAAGTGAATCTGGCTTCCCCATTGACTTTGCTTGTCAGAAGATCGCAAAAGGGGATCACGTGACCCCAGGACGCTGCAACCGTCATAAGTACATGCCAGTTGCCCAGCATCTGAATTTTGATCACGTGACCATGAGGATGCTGCACCAGTCATAAGTATGAAAAATGATCGTAAGTCACATTTTTTTCAGGGCCATGGTGACTTCGAATGGTCACTAAAAAAACTGCTGTAAGTTGAGGACTATCTGTGTACTTTTCTGCAGCCCTTTACAAGTACTGGAGGCAAGTGCCTCATATTTAGGACGGTGTGTCCCCCTTTTGTGACCGTCTGACAAGTCAAGTCAACTGGGGAGAAGCCAGATTCACTACACAGCCGTATGACTCAACAATTATCTCTAAATCTGCCTCTCTCTTTCTGTGGATATGTTCGTGAGGGGAGATTTTGTTTCACTATAAAGATATAATTAGCCAAGTTTTTTTAAAAAATCAAGCTGGAGGTATCAGGATTATAGGAGATAGTAGCCTAAGTATTGTAAACACTGGAGGTTTTTAAAGAGACTGAATAATCATTTGTCTGAAATGGTCTAGGGCAGGGTTAGGCAACCTTGGCTCTTTTATGACTCGTGGACTTCAACTCCCAGAATTCCTGAGCCAGCCATGCTGAGGAGAAAGGGAGAGGTTTCCATGCTGAGCCATGCCGGCTCAGGAATTCTGGAAGTTGAAGTCCACGAGTCATAAAAGAGCCAAGGTTGCCTACCCCTGGTATAGGGTCTCCTGCCTTGAGCAGGGGGTTGGACTAGAACAGGGCTTTTCAACCTTTTCACCCATTGTACCACTTTTAGGATATGGCAACATCCGAGTACCACCAGTCACCTAGCAAGGTGTCAAAAACTTGATGACCCCCCCAAAAAGGGGGGGGAAAGTGATAAAGTACAGGTAGTCCTCGACTTACAACAGTTCGCTTAGTGACTGTTCAAAGTTACAATGGCACTGAAAAAAGTGCCCCCCAAGCCACAGCCGAGCAAGACACCTGCCTGCCCGCCCGGCTGCGCTCTTCCTCCTGTCGGAGGTTTTCATTGTTGTGAGCATTTCTGTTGAGGATTGGCAGCGGGAGTGGGATGGGGGGTGTTTGGTTTTTATTCCCCCAGTCTGCTGGGTGGTTGCAGGAGGTTTTGGTCACTTCACATGACCCTGGGACACTGTGACCGTCATAAATATGAATCAGTTGCCAAGCATCTGAATGTAAATCAGAAGACCCTGGAGATGCTGCAACATTCCAGCTGATTGGCGCTTCTTCAGGGCTCAGCAGAAGCACCAGGATCAGTGTTGCTTTCCAGCTGATTGGTGCTTCTTCAGGACTCAGCAGAAGCGCCAGGATCAGTGCTGAGCTCCAGCTGGATCCTGGCGCTGATCCTGGCGCTTCCGCTGAGCCCTGACAGCCCTGCAGCTCCAGCCGTCTCTCGCTCAGGCTTGTGTGGTGCTGCCACCTGTTCAGCTCATTCCCCTCCCCCGCTACCACTTTTCTAGGATGGTCGTGTACCACCTGCCAGGTGCCAACGTACCACAGATGGTACCCGTACCACTGGTTGAAAAGCCCTGGACTGGAAGACCTCCAAGGTCCCTTCTAGCTCTGTTATTCTGTATTCTGTTCAGCTTAACAACCGTGGCAAGAAACGACGTAAAATGGGGCAAAATTCACTTAAAAACTGTCACACTTAGCAGTAGAAATTTTCAATTTCATTGTGATTGCAAATCAAGGATTTAATGAGGATTCGAAGTTATGAACATCTCAGAAAAAATAAACCTCAATGGTTTAAACCATTGATCCAGTGGTTATGTAGCCGCAGCCTGGAGATCCTGAGGTAAAATGGACAGCCAATAAATTTAATAAATAATAATAATAATCGCAATTTGGGCATTTGGCATTTAGGATAGTTGCAGTGTCTTAAAGTCACACAATCAAGATTTGTGAGTTTCCCTCCTGGCTTCAAACAAGCCGAGTCAATAGGGAAAGTCAGATTCGCTTAATGACCATGGAATTTGCTCAATGACCAGGGTAAAACAATCAGGAAAAACTGGTCACGTGATGACACGCTAAAGGACCGCATCACTTCGTGACCAAAATCCCAATCCCAATTGCGGTCGTAAGTTCGTTTGGTGACCATTTCAAGGAACAACAGAATTGATGGATGTGACTTATGATTGTGTTTCACGCTTATGACCCTTGCAGCATCCTCGTGATCACGTGATCAAAATTCACATGCTTGGCAGCTGACACTTATGACGGTTGCAGCGTCGGGGGGGTCACGTGATTCCCTTTTGTGACCTTCTGACAAGCAAAGTCAACGGGGGAAGCCAGATTCACTTAACAACCGTGCTGCTGATTTAAGAACGGCAGTGACTCACTTAATAAATGTGGCAAGAAAGGTTGTAAAATGGGGCAAAACGCACTTAACCACTGTCTCGCTCAGCAACAGAAAGGTTGGGCTCCATTACGGTCGTAAGTCGAGGACTAGCTGTAGTTGCATTTTGAAAAAAACAAAACAAAACCTAGGAATGAAGTTGTGTCCATTGACTTCTCTAGCAATTAAGATGGATGGCCTGACCAACATCAGGCCCTAAGCCTGACCACCGTTTGGCCCTGGAGAGATGGTCTCACCATAGCGACCGGCGTTAAGACGAGGAGGATGAAGAGATGGTGGGCGACCATCAGCCGTTCCTTCTGCAGAAAACTCCGGAGGCTCTTCCAGGAGTAATTTCCACTTGCTGGCCCTTTCTCCTGATTCTTATGCCAGTAGCAAAGATACATGACATAGATATCGTAGGTCATGTATGACACCACGATCCAGACATATTCCCTGGCGATCCAGTGTCTGTTGAGGGAGAGAAGAACGTGAGGGGCAATTAGATCGGGTCAATATCACTCCTTCATGTAATTCAGACATGTAATGTAACATATGATGACTAAGTTCTGACTATTGTGTGTATATACATATATACTGTATATATTAATCCACAGAGCAGGGCGATTTAATGGCCCTTTAATGGCCCTTTTATGACTTGTGGACTTCAACTCCCAGAATTCCTGAGCCAGCAGGGCGAACGATGTCCCTTTTAGGACTTGTGGACTTCAACTCCCAGAGTTCTTGAGCCATGGGTGGGGAACTATGGCCCTTTTATGATTGGTGGACTTCAACTCCCAGAATTCCTGAGCCAGCAGGCGGAACGATGTCCCTTTTAGGATTTGTGGACTTCAACTCCCAGAATTCTTGAGCCAGCATGGGGAACGATGGCCCTTTTATTACTTCTGGACTTCAACTCCCAGAATTCCTGAGCCAGCAGGGGGAACGATGGCCCTTTTATAACTTGTGGACTTCAATTCCCAGAATTCTTGAGCCATGGGTGGGGAACCATGGCCCTTTTAGGACTTGTGGACTTCAACTCCGAGAATCCCTGAGCCAGCATGGGGAACCATGGCCCTTTTGTGACTTGTGGACTTCAACTCCCAGAATTCCTGAGCCAGCCCTAGTTCCCCACCTCTGCCACAGAGTGTGGCTGTAATATTATTTATCTTTTTTAAAGGTAGTCCTCATCTTACGACCACAACTGAGCCCAAAATTTCTGTCGATAAACAAGACAGTGGTTAAGTCAGTTTTACCTCACTTTAAGACCTTTCTTGCCATAGTTGTTAAGTGAATCACCGCAGTTGTTATGTTAGTAACCGGTTGTTGAGTGAATCTGACTTTCTCCCCCCCTTGACTTTGCTTGTCACAACGTCGCAAAAGGGGATCACGTGGCCCCGGGACACTGCGGCCGTCATAAATAGGAGCCAGTTGGCAAGTGGGACTCCGGAGACGCTGCAACGTTCATCGATGTAAAAAAAACAGTCCTAAAGTGCCTTTGCAACTTTGAACGGTCACTAAACAAATCATTAAACAAACTGTCGTAAGTAGAGGACTGGCTGCAACCTCCTTAAATCTGCCTGCAGATAGATTTCAGTCCAGGACAGGACAGTCATTAATTTGGCATGTGATGTGCACGCCAAGGAAATATCGTTTTGGGAACATCGCCCACCGCAATTATGTGGAAACTTGATGTTCAGAAAAAAACATTTTGTGTGCTTGATTAAACATTTCGGTTACATTTCCGTCTACCCCACCTTGTTGCTTCTATTCATGGCATTTAGGAGGGTAAAACCGGTGAAGCTTGTACCTGCTTGGGTCTACTTCAGAAAAAAAAACAAAACTGGAATATCGAGATAAACTCCGGTGTGTGGTTTAAGGACTGGGCAGCTCTTACGCCAAGCATGTTAATGTTTGCCTTTTAATGGGAGGCGTAGGAGCTTTTAATATTTTGGAGCCTGACCGCTTCTCTGTGCCGAATTTGGCCCATGCATCCAGATAGTCCTTGACTTATGACCATAAGGGAGCCCAAAATTTGCCTCCAAAATTTGCCTCCATAAGCGGTGAATGCTCCAACACTGGAAGTTTTTAAGAAGAGACTGGACAGCCATTTGTCTGAAATGGTATAGGTCTATAGGATTTCCTGCCTGAGCAGAGGGTTGGACTAGATGACCTCCAAGGTCCCTTCCAACTTTATTATTATTATTATTATTATTATTATTATTATTATTATTATTATTATTATTATTATTATTATTATTATTATTA
>NW_015390487.1:20882-30471 GCF_001527695.2 Protobothrops mucrosquamatus | reverse complement strand
TCCAGTGTTTTTCACTACTTCTGGAGGCAGGTTGTTCCACTGGTTAATTGTTCTAACTGTCAGGAAGTTTCTCCTTAGTTCTAGGTTGCTTCTCTCCTTGGTTAGTTTCCATCCGTTGCTTCTTGTCCTGCCTTCAGGGGCCTTGGAGAATAGCTTGACTCCCTCTTCTTTGGGGCAGCCCCTGAGATACTGGAAGGCTGCTATCATGTCCCCCCTCGTCCTTCTCTTCATTAAACTAGACATACCCAATTCCAGCAGCCTTTCCTTATATGCTTTGGCCTCCAGTCTCCTGATCATCTTTGTTGCTCTTCTCTGCACTCTTTTTTCTAGAGTCTCAACATCTTTTTTACATCGTGGTGACCAAAACTGGATGCCGTATTCCAAGTGTGACCTTACCGAGGTGTTGTAAAGTGGTATTAACACTTCACGTGATCGTGATTCTATCCCTCTGTTAATGCAGCCCAGCACTGTGTTGGCCTTTTTGGCAGCTGCAGCACATGTCTGGCTCCTATTTAAGTGATTGTCCACTAGGACTCCGAGGTCCCTCTCACAGTTACTATTACACAGTTACACAGTTGTTATTATTGTTGTTGTTGTTGTTGTTGTTGTTGTTGTTGTTGTTGTTATTATTATTATTATTATTATTATTATTATTATTATTATTATTATTATTATTATTATTATTATTTCTGTTGCTAAGTGAAACATTTGTTAAGTGGATTTTGCCCCATTTTATGACCTTTCATTTATCAACCGTTCAACATTACAAAGACACTGAAAAAAAGAGACTTAGGACTTTTTTCAGACTTACGACCACGGCAGCACGCCCGTGGTGACGGGATCAAAATTCAGACACTTGGCCACTGGCTCCTATTTATGACGGTCGCAGTGATCCCCTTTTACGACCTTCTGACAAGCAAAGTCAATGGGGAAGCCAGATTCACTTAACAACCAGGTTACTAATGTAACAACTGCAGGGATTCCCTTATGAACCGTGGCAAGAAATGGGTCACACAAATCATTAAACAACGATCTCGCTTAGCAACAGAAATTTTTGGGGTCCATTGTGGTTGTAACATAACTGAATTGTGAGTGACTTTATTTCAGAGGTCTTCAAACTTGGCCCTTTTATGACTTGTGGACTTCAACTCCCAGAATTCCTCAGTCGGCCATTTTGATGAAACCACGGGCTTAGATCCAGACCAGGGGTCTTCCAACTTGGCCCTTTTGTGACTTGTGGACGTGCCTGGCTGAGGAATTCTGGGAACTGAAGTCCACAAGTCATGAAAGGGCCATGTTTGAAGACCCCTGCTCTATTTGTTTCCTTGGCTTTTTTAAATCCCATTTTAGGACTTGTCTGGAGAAAGGGGCACATAAGAGGTCATATCGATGGGGAAATATAGAAAAAAAAAGGAAAAAAAAGGTTCAGAAACATTTAAGCACCGCTGTCCATATGGTCTGATTGTCTCCTTTGCCAAAGACTTTAAAGTTTCAACATTTCAACAGCAATAATTAATTTAAAATGATTTCCAGATGCTGCAAGCTCTTGTTTGTCTAACCTCCTTTGTTCCATTTACAACATCCTAAAAGTTAATATAAAAACCACAACAATTAACCCTGTTTCAAAACTGGAAGGGGGGGGCAGAGCTGACTAACTCATCCCCTCTGCCCCTTTAGGACCTTCTGGATCTTTCTCAAATTTCATGAGAGGTTAGAAGACTCTTAGAACAGGGGTCTTCAAACTTGGCCCTTTTATGACTAGTAGACTTCAACTCCCAGAATTACTCAGCCAGGCACGCTGGCTGAGGAATTCTGGGAGTTGAAGTCCACAAGTCATAAAAGGCACGCTGGCTGAGGAATTCTGGGAGCTGAAGTCCACAAGTCATAAAAGGGCCAAGTTTAAAGAACCCCTGCCCTATACCATTCCAGACAAATGGCTGTCCAGTCTCTTCTTGAAAACCTCCAGTGATGGAGCACCCACAACTTCTGGAGGCAGGTTGTTCCACTGGTTAATTGTCCTCACTGTAAGGAAATTTCTCCTTAGTTCTAGTCTGCTTCTCTCTCTGATTAGTTTCTATCTGGTGTTTCTGGTCCTGCCTTAAGGTGCTTTGACCCTCTCCCCTTCTTTGGGGCAGCCCCTGAGATATTGGGAAACTTTCATCACGTCACCCCTGGTCCTTAACAGAATAACAGAATTGGAAGGGACCTTGGAGGTCTTCTAGTCCAACCCCCTGCTCAAGCAGGAAACCCTACACCATTTCAGACAAATGGCTGCCCAATCTCTTCTTGAAAACCACCAGTGTTGAAGCATTCGCAACTTCTGGTGGCAAGCTGTTCCACTGGTTAATTGTTCTGTCAGGAAGTTTCTCCTTAGTTCTAGGTTGCTTCTCTCCCTAATTAGTTTCCATCCGTTGCTTCTTGTCCTGCCCTCAGGCGCTTTGGAAAATAGCTTGATTCCCTCTTCTTTGGGGCAGCCCCTGAGATATTGGAAGGCTGCTATCATGTCCCCCCTCGTCCTTCTCTTTGTTAGACTAGATGTACAGGTATTCCCTGACTTACAAGGATCCGTTTAGTGACCGTTCAACGTTACAACGGAATTGAAAAAACTGACTTCTGTTTTTCACACTTATGACCATTGCAGCAGGGTCACGTGATCAAAATTCAGACACTCGAGATACATGCCAGTTGACGTGTCCCAGGATCATGTGATCATTTTTTCCAACCAGTTGCCAAGTAAAATCAACGCGGGAGGCACATTCATTTTCTGACTGGGTTGCTAACTTATTAACTGCAGCAATTCATTTAACAACCGCAGCGATTCACTTAACAACTGTGCCGAGGAAGGTCATAAAGTGGGACACAACTCATGGGATCTGCTCCTGCGACCTTCTGACAAGCAAAGTCAATGGGGGAACAAGATTCACTTAAAACAACCGTGTTACTAACTTAACAACCGAGGTGATTCACTTAACAACTCTGGCATGAAAGGTCATAAAATGGGGCAAAATTCACTCGACAACTGTCTTGGTTACAAATGGAAATTTTGGGCTACATTGTGGTCGTATGTCGAGGATGGATGGATAGACCAGGGGTAGTCAACCTTGGCTCTTTTATGACTGGTGGACTTCAACTCCCAGAATTCCTGAGCCAGCATTTTGGGAGTTCAAATCCACCAGTCATAAAAGAGCCAAGGTTGACTACCCCTCGATAAACAGACAGACAGACAGATATGGAGAGAGAGAGAGAGAGAGAGAGAGAGAGACAGAGACAGAGACAGAGACAGAGACAGAGAGAGAGAGAGAGATAGAGACAGAGACAGAGACAGAGACAGAGACAGAGACAGACAGACAGACAGACAGACAGACAGAGAGATTAGATAGATAGATAGATAGATAGATAGATAGATAGATAGATAGATAGATAGATAGATAGATAGATAGATAGATAGATAGACAGATAGATATAGAGCCAGATAGACAGATACAGAGAGAGAGAGAGACAGAGATAGATAGATAGATAGATAGATAGATAGATAGATAGATAGATAGATAGATAGATAGATAGATAGAGAGAGAGAGAGAGAGAGAGAGAGAGACAGACAGACAGACAGAGAGAGAGATAGAGATAAGATAGATAGATATAGCGATAGATAGATAGATACAGAGATAGACAGACAGACGACAGACAGACAGACAGACAGATAGATAGATAGATAGATAGATAGATACACATATAGATAAACAGAGAGAGAGAGAGATAAGATAGATAGATAGATATAGCGATAGATAGATAGATAGATAGACAGACAGACAGACAGACAGACAGACAGACAGACAGACAGACAGCCTTTTTACTGTGGGCACAACGATACACATTAAAAATGAAATTTAGTTGCTTGCTCTCAAAGTGTACACATACATAACACACATTTAAAAACATACTGTACATAGCATATGTATAGACCTACACCCTTACATATAAGTAACATATAAATACTAATCACTGTCCATCTTGGATACATAACGGAAGGAGGAAGCTTTGGAGTTCACAAGGTTTACAGTGGGATAATGGTTGAGTGTGATGTGTGACGCCTTGAATGATTTGTAAAAACAATAAAGGCAGAATGCAAATAAGTTACTCCAGGTAGTCCTCGCCTTACGACCATAACCGAGCCCAACATTTCTGTTGTTCAGTGAGACATTTGTTAAGTGAGCTTTGCCTCATTTTACCGCCTCTCGTGCCACGGTTGTTAAGTGAATCCCTGCGGCTGTTAAGTTAGTCGCACGGTTGTTAAGCGAATCCGGCTTCCCCCCCCCATTGACTTTGCTTGTCGGAAGGTTGCAAAAGGGGATCATGTGACCCTGGGACACTGCAACCATCATAAATACGAGCCAGTCGCCAAGCGTCTGAGTTTTGATCACGTGACCACGGGGAGGCTGCAACGGTCGTAAGTGTGAAAAACGGTCCTAAATCCTTTTTTTCAGTGCCGTTGTAAGTGTGAACGGTCATTAAATGAACGGTTGTGAGTCGGGGACTAAATGTAAGCAAATGAGGAAATAAACCACTCTCTCGTTCGCGGATCGGACCAGTGATCTGAACGGCGTTCGAAAAAACGAGTCGCTTGCATTGTGACCTTAGACCCAGCATCCGTCTCCTCTCGGCTGTAAAATGCGTAGCCTGTGGTCACGGCGTGTCTTTTCCTTGATTGTTATCAGCCTGCTGCACTCAAGCACCCCTGGCAGAAGCCTCTCGGCAACGCTGCACACACAACAGTTGGGTTTTTGTATTTTTTTTTTTTTTGTCAGCGATGCACAATACGAAACGGGTGTATTGTTGGCTTGGGATTTAAAAAAAGGGGAAGGTTTACATTGGCTTGCGAAACAAACCGGCTCGGAATAACAGAAGAACAGAGGAGTTGGAAGGGACCGTGGAGGTCTTCCAGTCCAGCCCCCTGCTCAGGCAGGAGACCCTATATACCAGGGGTAGGCAACCTTGGCTCTTTTATGACTCGTGGACTTCAACTCCCAGAATTCCTGAGCTAGCCCGGCTCAGCTTGGAAACCTCTCCCTTTCCCCTCAGCGTGGCTGGCTCAGGAATTCTGGGAGTTGAAGTCCACGAGTCATAAAAGAGCCAAGGTTCCCAACCCCTGGCCTAGACCAGGGATAGGCAACCTTGGCTCTTTTATGACTCGTGGACTTCAACTCCCAGAATTCCTGAGCCAGCATGGGGGAACTATGGCCCCTTCATGACTGCTGGACTTCAACTCCCAGAATTCCTGAGCCAGCATGGGGGAACTATGGCCCCTTCATGACTCGTGGACTCCCAGAATTCCTCAGCCAGCATGGCTCAGCTTGGAAACCTCTCCCTTTCCCCTCAGCATGGCTGGCTCAGGAATTCTGGGAGTTGAAGTCCACGAGTCATAAAAGAGCCAAGGTTTTCTACCCCTGGCCTAGACCAGGGATAGGCAACCTTGGCCCTTTTATGACTCGTGGACTTTAACTCCCACAATTCCTGAGCCAGCATGGGGGAACTATGGCCCCTTCATGATTCGTGGACTTCAACTCCCAGAATTCCTGAGCCAGCATGGGGGAACTATGACCCCCTTCATGACTCGTGGACTTCAAGTCCCAGAATTCCTGAGCCAGCATGGTGGAACTATGGCCCCTTCATGACTCGTGGACTTCAACTCCCAGAATTCCTGAGCCAGCATGGGGGAACTATGGCCCCCTCATGACTCGTGGACTTCAACTCCCAGAATTCCTGAGCCAGCATGGCTCAGCTTGGAAACCTCTCCCTTTCCCCTCAGCGTGGCTGGCTCAGGAATTCTGGGAGTTGAAGTCCACGAGTCATAAAAGAGCCAAGGTTTTCTACCCCTGGCCTAGACCAGCCCAGACAAATGGCTGCTCAATTGTTTCTTAAAAACCTCCAGTGTTGGAGCACCCACAACTTCTGGAGGCAAGCAGTTCCACTGGTTCATTATCTTCACTGCCAGGAAATTCCTACTTAGTTCTAGGTTGCTTCTCTCCTTGATGAGTTTCCACCCGTTGCTTCTTGTCCTGCCTTCAGGTGCTTTGGAGAATAGCTTGACTCCCTCTTCTTTGGGGCAACCCCTGAGATGCTGGAACACTGCTATCATGTCTCCCCTCGTCCACTAGATATACCCAATTCCAACAACCGTTCCTTGTAAGTTTTAGCCTCCAGTCCCCTGATCCTCTTTGTTGCTCTTCTCTGCACTCTTTCCAGATTATGATTATGAATTGAAATTTTAAATTAAAGAATTTAATTTAATTTAATTTAATATAATTTCATTAATGTAATTTAATTTAATGTAATTTAATTTAATGTAATGTAATGTAATTTAATTTAATTAATATAATTTAATTTAATGTAATTTAATTCAATGTTTGCTTCTGCATTTTATTCAATATCCGTAAGCCACCTTGGGCGAGATGGGTGACCTACAAGTTTGGTAAATAAATAAATACAGATTGTCCTCCATTTACAAGAATTTGTTTAGTAATCATTCAAAGTCGCAACAGCATTGAAAAAAGGGACTTATGACTGTTTTTCAAACTTACGACTGTTGCGGCATTCCCCGGGCATGTGATCAAAATTCGGACGCTTGGCAACTGACTCATATTTATGACGGTTGCCCTGTCCCGGGGTCACGTGATCAAAATTCGGAAGCTTGGCAACTGACTCGTATTTATGACAGTCTCACTGTCCCGGGGTCATGTGATGAAAATTCAGACGCTTGGCAACTGACTCGTATTTATGACAGTCTCACTGTCCCAGGGTCACGTGATGAAAATTCAGACGCTTGGCAACTGACTCGTATTTATGACGGTCGCACTGTCCTGGGGTCACGTGATCAAAATTCAGACGCTTGGCAACTGACTCGTATTTATGACGGTCGCACTATCCCAGGGTCACGTGACCAACTTTTGCAACCTTCCGACAGGCAAAGTCAAGGGGGAAGCCAGGTTTAATTAACAACCGTGTGACTAATTTAACAAAATGCAGTGATTCACTTAACAACCGTGGTGAGAAAGGTCGTGAAATAGGGCCAAGCTCACTTAACAACGGTCTCGCTAAGCAATGGGCTCAATTGCGGTCGTACGTTGAGGACTACCTGCGAGTAAAGAAACTCTGAAATTGGGGGTCTGGTTTTGGTGTAACAATGCTAATGATTACCCACTTACGGCCTTGAGGATACCTGGTGTCACCCTGCCATCTGTCTGGCCTCATTCCGGAATGTTCTGGCTTGGCAGGTGAACAACGTGTCCGAAGTCCAAGCGGAATTTCAGATGTTTTTTCCTCTCTGAAAAAAAGGCATGTTTTTCATTACCTGTCATGTACCACGTCTTTGCAGCTGAAAATAACGACCAGGCCGGAGAGGGTGGCCATGATGGCTTGGATGGTGGAAACCAGTCTAGAAAAAAAAGAAAAGAAAAATAAAGTCAGAATAAGGCACGTGACCAAGAGAGAAGAGGGGAAATAGACAGACAAAAATATGAAATATTTCTGGAGGCGACGAGACAGGAGCTTGCAACGGAGACGAGAGGATCAAGGCAGAACAAGAAGCAACGGATGGAAACTCATCAAGGAGAGAAGCAACCTAGAACTAAGGAGAAATTTCCTGACAGTTAGAACAATTAACCAGTGGAACAACCTGCCTCCAGATGTTGTGGGCACCCTATCACTGGAAGATTTTAAGAAGAGACTGGACAACCATTTGGCTGAAATGGTATAGGGCAGGGGTATCAAATTGCCGGCCCGTGGACAAGACGTGTCACGCAGAAGCCGCGCCCACCCCATTGCCAGCAATGGCAAAACAGTCCCGATACATCACATGATGTCACGTGACATCGCAAGTTTGACATGCCTGAGCAGGGGGTTGGACTAGAAGACCTCCAAAGTCCCTTCCAACTCTATTATTGTTGTTGTTGTTGTTGTTATTATTATTATAGATAATTGTGCTGGGTTTACAGAAAAGAAGCCAAGAAGATAGGAAGCAGGTTTGAGTTATCTGGAACAGTATTTTTCAAACTTGGCAATTTTAAAGCACGTGGATCAGCACCCAGAATTCCCCATCCAGCATGCTTCAAGATGGGTGGACTTCAACGCCCAGAATTTCCCAGCGAGCATGCTTTAAGATGGGTGGACTTCAACTCCCAGAATTCCCCAGCCAGAATGCTTTAAAATGGGTGGGCCTCAACTCCCACAATTCCCTAGTGAGCATGCTTTAAAACAGATGGACTTCCATTCCCAGAATTCCCTAGTCGGCATGCTTTAAGATGGGTGGACTTCCACTCCCAGAATTCCCCAGCCAGAACTCTTTAAGATGGACTTCCACTCCCAGAATTCCCCAGCCAGAACTCTTTAAGATGGACTTCCACTCCCAGAATTCCCCAGCCAGCATGCTTTAAGATGGGTGGACTTCCATTTCCAGAATTCCCCAGCCAGCACATTTTAAGATGGGTGGACTTCAACTCCCAGAATTCCCTAGTCAGCATGCTTTAAAATGAGTGGGCATGTACTTTTAGAATTCCCCAGCCAGCATTCTTTAAGTTGGGTGGACTTCCACTCCTTGCTGGCTGGGGAATTCTGGGTGTTGAAGTCCACCTAGCTGAAAGTTGCCAAGGTTGAGATACACTGCTTTAGATTGATTAATTGTTGATATTAAACTTATATGTCATCCAACTTCCAGTGACTCTGGATAGCCTCTTTACAAAGGGTGAAAAATGTTTCCAAAGAAGACACAATACAGGAAACGCCAAAAAAAACCCCACAAAAAACAAAGGTGACAGAGAAAACAAACCCAGATAGGAACAAGGAAGGTCCTCCCCATCACCAGGGATGGGCTAGAATAGATGACCTCAAGAAAACCCTTCTACCTCCCCCGGCCCCTCATTTGACATGGAATCTGCCGTTGGCTGAGCCAGTTTATCCAAGGAAAGCAAAACAGCCTCTCTTTGTCAGGCGACCCACTTTTGACTCACAAAGGCCTTAAATACCCAAATCCTGACAAGGCCTTGTTGCTTCCCTTCATGTGCCCCAAACGTTGAAAAAGTGAAGAAAAAAGACAGCTTAAAAGTTGCAAATCACATCAATAATAATAATAATAATAATAATAATAATAATAATAATAATAATAATAATAATAATAATAATAATAGAAGAAGAAGAAGAAGAAGAAGAAGAAGAAGAAGAAGAAGAAGAAGAAGAAGAAGAAGAAGAAGTTGGAAGGGACCTTGGAGGTCATCTAGTCCAGTGGTTCTCAACCTTTTTAATGCCGCGACCCCAACCGGTCGTAAGTCGAGGACTAAACCGGCCGTAAGTCGAGGACTAAACCGGTCGTAAGTCAAGGACTAAACCGGTCGTAAGTCAAGGACTACCCAACCGGTCGTAAGTCAAGGACTTTCCCTGCCCGGGAGCGCCGTGCATGCATGGTTCCGCCCCCTGCGCCGGCCGAGGCGTAGCTGGCAAGCGGCAGAGACGGAGCAGGCCGACCACCAGCTGGCCCAGCCCAAGGGAGGTAAGGCACCCGCCGGAAAAGGGGGAAAAAATGGCGGACAGCCTTGCTTGG
>NW_015390487.1:12234-20782 GCF_001527695.2 Protobothrops mucrosquamatus | reverse complement strand
ATCTAGTCCAACCCGCTGCTCAGGCAGGAAACCCTATACCATTTCAGACAAATGGCTGTCCAGTCTCTTCTTAAAAACTTCCAGTGTTGGAGCATTCACAGCTTCTGGAGGCAAGGAGTTCCACTGGTTAATTGTTCTGTCAGGAAATTCACATAGAAAGTCGTGGGCTCGACTTACGAGCCCACGATTTCCGGTTGTCAAGTGAACTTTGCTCCATTTTATGACCTTTCTTGCCACCGTTGTTAAGTGAATCGCTGCAGTTGTTATGGTAGTCACCTGGTTGTTCAGTGAATCTGGCTTCCCCCACTGACTTGTCAAAAGTTTGCAAAACGGCATGACGTGAAAACACCCCCCCGCCCAGGACACTGAAATCGTCATAAATAAGAGTCAGTCTCCATGCGTCTGAATTTTGATCACGTGACCACTGGGATGGTGCAACGGTCGTAAGTGTGAAAAATGGTCATAAGTTCCTTTTTTTCAGTGCCGTCGTAACTTGTGTTTGTCAACTGTTTGAACACGATCTCTGAGAAGTACGGGTCATCCTTGAGTTACAATCGTTTGGAAGTTACAACAGGCCCCGAAAAAGCTATTTAATGACCCGGATTCGAAGTTTTGACCACCAGCCCGTTCCCTCACCCATGGTCACATGACCACGTTGTAGGCATTCAGCAACCAGCCTAAGCCAGCATTTACGGTGGCATTGGTGGCATCCCCCCGTCACAGGACTGCAATGTATGATGTCTTTGCTGGAAACCAACATTCAGTTTCTAGCAGATAATGTCCCCTGAGGTTGGTTATTTCCTTGTAGACGTTTCATGACCGAACTAGGTAACATCATCAGTACTACACAGGATATTCCGGCACTGATGATGTTCCCTAGTTGGGTCATGAAACGTTTGCAAGGAAACAATCAAGCTCAGAGAGCAAAAAGGACCCCACAGTTTTTTGTCTCCTCCTCCTCCTCCTCCTCCTCCTCCTCCCCCCCCCAACAAACCCCACTCCCTTTCAGCATAATGATGTTACCTAGTTGGGTAATGAAACGTCTGCAACAAAACCACCAACCTCAGAGAGCACCAAGGACCCCTCATTTCAACCCTGAGCTACAGATATTCTCCTTTATTGAAATAATGGCCCAGGGTGAACAACGGGGTCACTTAACAATTCAACGACCACTGCAAAAGAAAAAGTCATGACTGCCGCAACCTATGACCAAAATTGTCAAATACTTGTTGGCCAAAAGACTTGAACATTGGGCACTACCTAACAAAATGAAATTCAGTGGTGAAAAAAAAGTAAGGTTCTACATTTAGGCAAGAAAAACCAAATATACAGATATAGTACTATAGGTGGTACTTTGCTCAATAGTAGCAACTGTGAGAGGGATCTCGGAGTCCTAGTGGACAATCACTTAAATATGAGCCAGCCGTCTGCTGCAGCTGCCAAAAAAGCCAACACAGTGCTAGGCTGCATTAACGGAGAGAATCAAGATCACATGAAGTGTAAACACCACTTTACAAGGCCTTGGTAAGGCCACACTTGGAATACGGCATCCAGATTTGGTCACCACAATGTAAAAAAGATGTTGAGACTCTGGAAAGAGTACAGAGAAGAGCAACAAAGATGATTAGGGGACTGGAGGCTAAAGCATATAAGGAACGGTTGCTGGAATTGGGTATGTCCAGTTTAATGAAGAAAAGGACAAGGACCTGAGAGCAGTGTTCCAGTATCTCAGGGGCTGCCCCAAAGAAGAGGGAGTCAAGCTATTCTCCAAAGTGCCTGAAGGCAGGACAAGAAGCAACGGATGGAAATTAATGAAGGAGAGAAGCAACCTAGAACTAAGGAGAAACTTCCTGACAGAACAATTAACCAGTGGAACAACCTGCCTCCAGAAGCGGTGAATGCTCCAACACTGGAAGTTTTTAAGAAGAGATTGGACAGCCATTGGTCCGAAATGGTATAGGGTTATCTGCCTGAGCAGGGGGTTGGACTAGAAGACCTCCAAGGTCCCTTCCAACTCTTCTATTCTATTCTATTCTATTCTATTCTATTCTATTCTATTCTATTGCATTATTTTTGGAGATGAAGCCAGGAACCAAGTGTATCTCAGGTGTAGCTGTTTAAACTGGAAAATGGAGGGCAGGTAAAGAAGGATAAACACCAAAGAAACACCGTGCCAGGAATAGCTCCCAATATGTAATCTGGCAAGGGCGCCGTGTCCGGATCACCGTGTGTAAATATCCTTCGATCAATAACCTTGGCTTGCGTTTCATCCTACTCTTAATCCATTCCGGGTTGAATTTTTATTTTTTTTTTGAGACATTCCTTCTTCCGTTTACTCCTTTCCCTTCCAAGGAGAAGCTCTGTCAGAGGGAATCAAACTTGGCGGACCCTCTCCCAGCACTCCTTAAATGTAAGCCGAGAAGGGCAAAGTGGGTTTTTGTTGTTGTTGTTTTTAAAAAGTGTCGTTTCCAGGAAGCAGCCACCTCGCTCAAGAAGTTGGCAAGCAGAGAAAAATGTCGGCTCTATGGTAGAGCCTCTAGCCTCAGGAGCAGTCTACCTCCAAACAGCGGCAGCAGCAGCAGCAGAGCAACGGTCCTCCAAAGTCGTTTGTCTCCAGGCCTCAGAAGCAGCAGAACTGTTTAGTTTAGTTTAGTTTTGTTTGTTTTTTAACAGAAACCACCCCAAAGTCAGCAGGGTTGAAGGAAGTGAAGCAATTCTCTGACTATTTCTAAATTTTGCCTCTGTTTTAACCTAACTCCGTTTGGGAAGCACACTTGTTTTTTTGGGGGGGGGGGGTTGGATTTTTTATTTTTTTTTGCAGAAATTCACTAAGGCCTGCTGTTTTTCTTCTCCCTCCCTCTCTGTTTTACCTCACGTGTGGCATTTTTCCATCTGCAAAGCCATCGAACCAGACTCTACTGATTTTTGCAAATTGGTCTCAGAACATTTTGGGCCCAATTTTGTTTCTTTCTTAGTAAAACAAAAAAGTCCTCCGGCTAAGCTCCTCCAGTATTCGGAATATAGGTAGACCTAGAACAGGTTGTTTCCTGTGCCGTTGTGACTTCAAATGGTCACTAAATTAACGGTTGTGAGTCTAGGTCAGGGGTAGGCAACCTTGGCTCTTTTATGACTCGTGGACTTCAACTCCCAGAATTCCTGAGCCGGCATGGCTCAGCTTGGAAACCTCTCCATTTCTCCTCAGCATGGCTGGCTCAGGAATTCTGGGAGTTGAAGTCCACGAGTCATAAAAGGGCCAAGGTTGCCTACCCCTGACCTAGACTCACAACCGTTAATTTAGTGACGCATGACCCGTCTTTCAGACTTACGACCGTCGCCGCATCCCCATGGTCACGTGATCAAAATTCAGATTCTTGTCAACTGACTCGTATTTATGACGGTCACGGTGTCCCGGGGTCATGTCGTGCCCTTTTGCGACCTTCTGGCAAACAAAGCTAACGGGGAAGCCAGCTTCACTTAACAACCGTATTGCTAGCTTAACAATTGCAGTGGTTCACTTAACAACCGTGGCGAGAAAGGTTGTAAAATGGGGGCAAAACTCATTTAACAACCGTCTCACTTATTAACAGAAATTTGGGGCTCAATTGTGGTTGTAAGTTGAAAACTAGTTTGTGGCTCCTGTGTCATTTTTCTACCTAAACTATTACAGTCCTTGTTCAGCAATCTTTCGCAGTTAAAAAAAGTCACCTTGCAACCAATCCTCGCATTTACAACCTTTGCAGTTCCGTAAAGCTGGCCGTCCTTGTTTAATAACGGTAATTGGGAGCGGAATTTCTGCCGCTAAGGAGTGCGGTCCTAAAGTGCAACAGCAGTTCCGGCAGTCCTGGTTACTGCTATTAAGCAAGGAGTTCACACGACTTTCGACTTCCCGCTGGCTTCCCCATTGACTTTGCATGTGGGAAGCTGGCAGATAGCCATCACATGACCTCAGGGGTGCTGCAACGGCCTGACCCGTTGTTCAGCGCTGTTGCAAGTTCAAATGGGCGTCAAGTGAGGACCACTTGTAAGATCATAAGACCGGGTGTGGTTTCACTTAACAACCGCTTCACTTAACAACCAAATTGCAAGGCCCAATTGTGGTCGGTAATCAAGAACAATTTGTACACTCACTCAGAGAGCAGTGGGTGTTCGGGTGTGTGTTACCCCCCAAGCAGCATAATGTGTGGGAATCCCGGAGTTTGCATATTCCTTGGATGCAAACCAGCGACGCCTAAACTACAGGTCGTCCTTGATTTACAACAGTCTGTTTAGTGACCGTTCAAAGTTACAACGGCACAGAAAAAAGCGACTTGTGACCGTTTTTCTATGTACAACCTCGGCAGCTCACGTGATCAGCGTTCAGACGCTGGGCAACTGACTCACATGTATGACGGTTGCAGTATCCCGGGGTCACGTGATCCCCTATCGCGACCTTCCGATAAGCAGCATCCATGGGAAAGCCAGATTCACTTAACCACCGTGACAAGAAAAGTCGTAAAGTGGGGCAAAAGGTGACTTATCAACCGTCTCGCTTAGTAACAGAAATCTGGCGCTCGATTAATTGTGGTCGTAAGTCGAGGACGACCTGTACTGGAAATTTCCCCCTCCACACACAAACGAAAAAAACAACCGAAGACCAGAATTGTGCACTGCTACGGTTCTAAGGATGAAGCCTTGATCAAAAAGTATTAAGGTGCTAGATCTCGAGAATGGCTATGAAACGAGAACCACCACCGAGTTACAGGCAGTCCTTCACTTATGACCACAATTGAGCCTGACACTTCCTTTGCTAAGCCAGGCAATCGTTAAGTGGGCTGGACTAGAAGACCTCCAAGGTCCCTTCCAATTCTATTCTATTCTATTCTATTCTATTCTATTCTATTCTATTCCATTCCATTCCATTCCATTCCATATTTTCTATTCTGTTCTGTCCTGTTCTGTTCTATTCCTATTCCTATTCCTATTTCTATTCAGTCGCAATCACTGCCGTTGTTAAGTGAATTGTGCAGTCGTTAAGTGAATCTGGCTTCCCCATTGTCAGAAGGTGATCACGTGACCCGGGACACTGCAACCATCATGAATACATGCCAGTTGCCCAATGCCTGAATTTGGATCACGTGACCATGGGGATGTTATAATCATCATCATCATCATCATCATCATCATCATCATCATCATCATCATCATCATCATCATCATCATCATCATCATCATCATCATCATCACAACAACAATAAAGTTGGAAGGGACCCTAGAGGTCATCTAGTCCAACCCTCTGCTCAGACAGGACACCCTATACCATTTCGGACAAATGGCTGTCCAGTCTCTTCTTAAAAACTTCCAGTGTTGGAGCATTCACCGCTTCTGGAGGCAGGTTGTTCCACTGGTTAATTGTTCTCACTGTCAGGAAGTTTCTCCTTAGTTCCAGGTTGCTTCTCCCCTTGATGAGTTTCCATCCGTTGCTTCTTATCCTGCCTTCAGGCGCTTTGGAGAATAGATTGACTCCCTCTCCTTTGGGGCAGCCCCTGAGATACTGGAAGACTGCTATCATGTCCCCCCTCGTCCTTCTCTTCATTAAATGAGACAGACCCAATTGCGACGGTCATGGGAAAAACAAGTCCTTTTTCAGTGTTTGGAACAGACACTAAACAAACGGTTGTAAATCAAGGACTACATGTACATTTCCAGATGTGCCACATCGTTCCATACATAATGTCCTTCTACGTCTCTCTGGGTGGGTGATCCATTCCATGCAGGGATCCTGCTAAAAACAGTTATTTTGAACCCCAAATAGTCCAAAGTGTCAAGCAGCTAGATCTCAACGAGGAGGAGTCAGTTCACGTTGGTAGGTCTCCACCGAGAAGAATTCCTTGTCGTATGTTTGGTCTGTTCCAATGAAGGTGTTACCCAATTAGATCTGGTTAGTCACGGACTGAAGTTGCCACATTCTCCCTTGGGTGGAGGTAGACACAAGCAATGGGTGTTTAACACTCCTGTGTTGTCACACTAATTGCCAAGGGACCCCTCCCTCCCTGCGGATGCACAAGGACACAATTTATATCCTTGATTAATCCGGGGCACACCTCCGCTCAAGTCCAAAGAGATGCCACGGGTTCAAATTCCTTGGCCCCGGAATTCACCGTTCATAATCCATCTGCTCCGGGTTTGAATAGAATAGAGCTGGAAGGGACCTTAGAGGTCTTCTAGTCCAGCCCCCTGCTCAAGCAGGAGAACCTGAAAGTTAGATTTATAACCCAGCTTTACAAGCAGTCCTCAACTTATAATCGTTCGTTTAGTGACCGTTTGAAGTTACAACAACCCAGAAAAGAAGTGACCTAAGACCCTTTTTCAACTTACAACTGTAGCAGCATCCCCAGGGTCATGTGATCAAAATTCAGAGGCTTGGCAACTGACATGTACTTATGACGGTTGCAGTGTCCCAGGAGTCACGTGATCCCCTTTTGGGACCTTCTGACAAGCAAAATCCACGGGGGAAGCTGGATTCACTTAATAACCGTGTCACGAACTCAACAACTGCAGCGATTGCCTGAACAACGGTGGCAAGAAAAGGTCGTAAAATGGGACGGCGGTCCCTTCTTAACAACCGTCTCGCTTAGCAACAGAAATTTTGGACCGAAGTGCAGTTGTAAACGGAGGACTCGCTGTATGTAACACTGCATTTATGCAAACCCCTGCAGCAGAATATGGGTAATCTCTGAGTTACGACTGGAATGGAGCTCGCCCGAAACAGGCACAAGGCATGACGGTCATAAAGTGGCTCGGTCATGTGACCGCCCTCTTTTGCAACAGTCATTAATCAAATGCCAGTAAGTTTTAATCAGACTGATAGTTGCTTCACTTCCAACCTCCAACAAGTTCGTTCAAGTGTTGCCTCCACTTAAAAACCCATTCAGAATTCTTACCTTTGTAACAATTAATCAATGCCTGTCATCACACCCAAGTAAGCGAGGAGAGGAAATTCTTACCCACTGAGATCTAGAAACTTGCTTAAATGGGATTGCATAGCCGAGTCGTTGGGAGGCAGAAATATCTGAAATACTAACTGGAGAAAAAGTGGCAATCCAGAGAGTCCTTGACTTACAATCACAGCTGAGCCCCATTGCTAAGCCAGGCCGTTGTTAAGCGAGTTTTGTCCCATTTTGCGGCCTTTCTTGCCACAGTTATTCAGTGAATCATTGCTGTTGTTGACTTAGTTAAGTTAACTGGAAGTTTTTAAGAAGAGACTGGACAGCCATTTGTCTGAAATGGTATAGGGTTTCCTTCCTGAGCAGGGGGTTGGACTAGATGACCTCCAAGGTCCCTTCCAACTTTATTATTATTATTATTAACAACCTACCTCCAGAATCTGTGAATGCTCCAACACTGGAGGTTTTTAAGAAGAGACTGGAAAGCCATTTGTCTGAAATAGTATAGGGTTTCCTTCCTGAGCAGGGGGTTGGACTAGATGACCTCCAAGATCCCTTCCAACTTTATTATTATTATTATTATTATTATTATTATTATTATTATTATTATTAGTATCAAGGTTGTTAAGTGAATCTGTCTTCCCCATGGACTTTGCTTGTCAGAAAGTCGCAAAAGGGGATCATGTGACACCCCCCCGGGGGCACTGCACCCGTCGTAAGTACGAGACGGTTACCAGAGGTCTGAATTTTGATCGTGTGTCCACAAGGATGCGGCAACAGTCGTAAGTATGAAAAAGTGCCATTGTAACTTTGAACGGTCACTAAATGGATGGCTCTAAATAGAGGACAGCTTGTAACAGTTAACGTTTTGTATCTAAAATGTAATTATAGGTGGTCCTCAACTTACGACGGTTCGTTGAGTGAGCATTCAACGTTACGAAAAGGGACTTATGACCGTGTCTCACACTTACGACCGTTGCCGCATCCCCGCGGTCACGCGATCAAAATTCGGACACTTGGCGACTGATTCGCGTTTATGACGGTCGCAGGGTCAGGTGATCCCCTTTTGTGACCTTCTAACAAGCACAGTCAATGCGGAATGCCGGACTCACTTAACAGCTGTCTCACTAATTTAACATCTTAAGAACCGTGCTGAGAAAAGGTCGTAAAATGGGGCAAAACTCACTTCACCGCTGTCTTGTTCAGCAACGGAAATGTGGGGCTCAACTGTGGTCGTAAGTCGAGGATTAGCTTTATGCCAAGGTGGGCGTCTTCACACGGCAGTTTCCACCCTTGCTTGTCTCAACCCAGTTTCCGAGTGCGAAGGACCAAATCTTGGCCCGGCCAAGCCAGGAGACTGCAGTCCTTGGAACATTGGGGCTTGGGATGAGCAGCCCTTCGCCAACCTGGCACACACACCCTATGTTCGGAAAGGGTGAGAGCCCACTCCCCAGGATTCCACCCCTGGGGAATGAGGTTAAGGAGTAACTTCCTGACAGTGAGGACAATTAACCAGTGGAACAACCTGACTCCAGAAGCGGTGAATGCTCCAACACTGGAAGTTTTTAAGAAGAGACTGGACAGCCATTTGTCTGAAATGGTGTAGGGTTTCCTGCCTGAGCAGG
>NW_015390487.1:10852-12155 GCF_001527695.2 Protobothrops mucrosquamatus | reverse complement strand
GCCATTTGTCTGAAATGGTGTAGGGTTTCCTGCCTGAGCAGGCGGTTGGACTAGATGACCTCCAAGGTCCCTTCCGACTTTATTATTATTATTAACAACCTGCCTCCAGAAGCTGTGAATGCTCCAACACTGGAAGTTTTTAAGAAGAGACTGGACAGCCATTTGTCTGAAATGGTGTAGGGTTTCCTGCCTGAGCAGGGGGTTGGACTCGATGACCTCCAAGATCCCTTCCAACTTTTTTTATTATTATTATTATTATTATTATTATTATTATTATTATTATTATTATTATTATTATTATTATTATTATTACAATTACTAACTTAAATATGATATAGCAAATGTTAAGGGAAACAGAGAAGAAATATTTGATGATGTAACCTGAGATATGTACTAAAGATTTTGTTATTGAACTTTTGACTAACCCAATCACCACGTTACTTTCCAAATATTCAAATGTAAAACTGGAAAACCAATAAAACTTATATATAAAAAAAAGAATTTTGAATTTTAAAACTGGGACTTTCTTTGCTGGGACAATGGTCAATTGTTTTGCCTATGGCAAACAAAGCAAAGAGGTTCTGAAAAAAAAATACATACTTGGCTAGAAAAGATGCTGGGAAAACATGTAGATTTTAAACCTGAACAATGTGCAGTCCTTGGCACATTGGGGCTTGGGATGAGCAGTGCTTTGCCAATCTGGCACCTCCCCCCCCATGTATGGGGAGGGTGAGAGCCCACTCCCCCCCAGGATTCCACCCCTGGGGAATGAGGTTAAGGAGAAACTTCCTGACAGTGAGGACAATTAACCAGTGGAACTCCTTGCCTCCAGAAGCAGTGAATGCTCCAACACTGGAGGTTTTTAAGAAGAGACTGGACAGCCATTTGTCCGAAATGGGATAGGGCAGTGGTGGAGAACCTATGGCATGGGTGCCACAGGTGGCACGCAGAGCCCTTTCTGTGGGCACGCGCGCCATCGCCCCAGTCCTAGGCCTTCAGCTGGGTTTTATAAAACCTTTTCACTTTAGGCCTCCGCCGCCATGTGCAAAAAAAAAAAAAGATTCAATCAATCTATTTCAACTTCTCAGGGAAAAAAAAAGATCTCGCAAAGTTGGAATTGATTGATTGAACTTTTTAGTCCCACCCAGTCTGCCATTACCACCATAGCCACGCCCACCCAATGGGCGACGCCCACCCAACTGGCCACGCCCACCCGGCACCCGATTATACATAAGTGGGTTTTGGGTTGCAATGTTGGCTGGCACTCGATCTCTAAAAGGTTCACCATCACTGGTAAAGGGTC
>NW_015390487.1:0-7763 GCF_001527695.2 Protobothrops mucrosquamatus | reverse complement strand
AAGAAGAAGAAGAAGAAGAAGAAGAAGAAGAAGAAGAAGAAGAAGAAGAAGAAGAAGAAGAAGAAGAAGAGAAGGAGGAGAGAGGAGGAGGAGGAGAAAGAAAGAGAAGGAGGAGGAGAGGAGGAGGAAGAGAAGGAGAAGGAGAAGGAGAAGAAGAAGAAGGGGAGAAGGAGGAAGAGAAGAAGAAAGAAGAGGAGGAGGAGGAGGAGAAGAAGAGGAGGAGGAGGAGGAAGAAGAAGAAGAAGAAGAACCCCCCAACTCTCTCCCACCCCGCCCCCCTGCCCTTCCACTCAGCCCTCCCTCCCCTCCACGCAGGATCCGCCGGTCCTGGAGTGGGAGGGGCGTGTCCCGTTTAGAACGCGGGCAGCGAGCGGGCGAGCAGTGAAAGTTCTATCCGGTTGGAACGTTGAGATCGTGAGCGTTCCAGGCAACTGAACGCCGAAAGCCTGAGCGTTCCATTCGGTCGAACGCGGAGAACTCTTGAGTGTTTCATGCGGTCGAACGCTGGCGTTCCGAACGTTCCACACAAGCGAACGTTCGAGACCCCAACTCTCTCCCCCCCCCGCCCCCTGCCCCTCCACTCAGCCTCCTCCCTCCCGCCTCCACGCAGGATCCGCTGCAAGCAAGGAGTGGGGCGGGGGCGTGGCCCGACTAGAACGCGGGCAGCGGGCGAGCAGTGAAAGGTCTATCTCCGGTTGGAACGTTGGAGCCCCGAGCGTTCCACGCAAGCGAACGTTCGAGACCCTGAGCGTTCCGTGCGGTCGAATGCTGAGACACTCTGAGCGTTCCATTGGGGCGAACGCTGGAGTTCCCAACGTTCCAAATTTGAAATTAGAATTAGAATAACAGGAGTTGGAAGGGACCTTGTGGGTCATCTAGTCCAGCCCCCTGCCCAAGCAGGAGTCCTACGCCATTTCTGACAGGTGGCAGTCCATCCGGTCGAATGATGGAACCCCGAACGTTCCATACAACCAGACACGGAGAAGAATGCTGAGACTCTTAAGTGTTCCATGCCGCTGCCGGTCGTTCAACCTAGACCCCCAGGGCTTCTTGGCCTGGAAGTCCCCCCACGCAAAGTGCCCCTTCACGTGGAAAGAGCAGGGAACTTAATAATAATCATAACAATAACAATAATAACAATAATAATAATATAAAGTTGGAAGGGATCTTGGAGGTCATCTAGTCCAACCCCCTGCTCAGGCAGGAAACCTTATACCATTTCAGACAAATGGCTGTCTAGTCTCTTCCTAAAAACTTCCAGTGTTGGAGCATTCACCGCTTCTGGAGGCAGGTTGTTCCACTGGTTAATTGTTCTCACTGTCAGGAAGTTTCTCCTTAGTTCCAGGTTTCTTCTCTCCTTGATCAGTTTCCATCCGTTGCTTCTTGTCCTGCCTTCAGGCGCTTTGGAGAATAGCTTGACTCCCTCTTCTTTGGGGCAGCCCCTGAGATATTGGAACACTGCTATCATGTCCTCCCTCGTCCTTCTCTTCATTAAACTAGACAGACCCAATTCCAGCAACGTTCCTTATATGTTTTAGCCTCCAGTCCCCTGATCATCTTTGTTGCTCTTCTCTGCACTCTTTCTGGAGTCTCAACATCTTTTTTACATCGTGGTGACCAAAACTGGATGCAGGATTCCAAGTGTGGCCTTACCAAGGCATTGTAAAGTGGTATTAACCCTTCACGTGATCTTGATTCCCTCCCTCTGTTAATGCACCCTAGCACTGTGTTGGCTTTTTTGGCAGCTGCAGCAGACGGCTGGCTCATATTTAAGTGTTTGTCCACTAGGACTCCGAGGTCCCTCTCACAGTTACTACTATTGAGCAAGGTATACCTGTGCATTTGGTTTTTCTTGCCTAAATGTAGAACCTTACTTTTTTCACCATTGAATTTCATTTTGTTAGATAGCGCCCAGTGTTCAAGTCTGTCCAGATCCTCCTGTATCCTAAGCCTGTCTTCTGGAGTGTTGGCTATTCCTGCCAGCTTGGTGTCGTCTGCAAATTTGATGATTTCCCCATCTATCCCCTCGTCCAAATTGTTGATGAAGATGTTGAAGAGCACTGGGCCCAGAACAGAGCCCTGGGGCACCCCACAACACACTTCCCTCCATGTAGAGATACATAGAAATAAACCACCATTCAAAGAACAAGCTAAGAAAGAAAAAAAAAGGGCCCAGAACAAATCCTTTCCCATAGCCAACAGCCAGATAAGCAGGGATTAACACCAGACAAACAGTCAAGCAAAAAGCAATACGCTAATCCAGAACTAACAAGGAGAAAACCACACGCTGGCAGGGCAAGCTGCTGTATAAAAAGAGAGAGCAAACCCCACACTCCCTCACATGGATGATGTTATCTAGTTGGGTGATGCAACGTCTGCAGGCAGACAAGTTCAGAGAACACCGGAAAGAGAAACCCAGATAAAGTAACCCTTAATTTAGTGACCATTCAAAGTTACAACAGCGCTGAAAAAAAATGACTCATGACCCGTTTTCACACTTATGTCCGTTGCATGCAACAAAGATGATCAGGGAACTGGAGGCTAAAACATATAAGGAACAGTTGCTGGAATTGTGTATGTCTAGTTTAATGAAGAGAAGGAGGAGGGGGGACAGGATAGCAGTCTTCCAGTATCTCAGGGGCTGCCCCAAAGAAGAGGGAGTCAAGCTATTCTCCAAAGTGCCTGAAGGCAGGACAAGAAGCAACGGATGGAAACTAACCCAGGAGAGAAGCAACCTACAACTAAAGAGAAACTTCCTGACAGTGAGAACAATTGACCAGTGGAACTACCTGCCTCCAGAAGCTGTGAATGCTCCAACACTGGAAGTTTTTAAGAAGAGACTGGACAGTCATTTGTCTGAAATGATATAGGGTTTCCAGCCTGAGCAGGGGGTTGGACTAGATCAGGGCTTTTCAACCAGTGGTACGGGTACCACCTGTGGTACATTGGCACCTGGCAGGTGGTATGCGACCATCCTAGAAAAGTGGTAGTGGGGGAGGGGAATGAGCTGAACCGGTGGCAGCACCGCACAAGCCTGAGCGAGAGACGGCTGGAGCTGCAGGGCTGTCAGGGCTCAGCGGAAGCACCAGGATCAGCGCCAGGATCCAGCTGGAGCTTGGTACTGATCTTGGCGCTTCTGCTGAGCCCTGAAGAAGCACCAATCAGCTGGAATGTTGCAGCATCTCCAGGGTCTTGTGATTTACATTCAGATGCTTGGCAACTGATTCATATTTATGACGGTCACAGTGTCCCAGGGTCATGTGAAGTGACCAAAACCTGCTGCAACCACCCAGCAGACGGGGGGGGGGGAATAAAAACCAAACACCCACCCACCCCACCCCCACTGCCAATCCTCAACAGAAATGCTCACAACAATGAAAACCTCGGACAGGAAGAAGAGCGCCGCTGGGCGGGCAGGCAGGTGTCTTGCTCGGCTGTGGCTTGGGGGGCACTTTTTTCAGTGCCATTGTAACTTCGAACAGTCACTAAGCGAACTGTTGTAAGTTGAGGACTATCTGTACTTTATCACTTTTTTCCTTTTGGGGGGGGGTCATGAAGTTTTTGACACCTTGCTAGGCGACTGGTGGTACTCGGATGTTGCCATATCCTAAAAGTGGCACAATGGGTGAAAAGGTTGAAAATCCCTGGACTAGATGACCTCCAAGGTGCCTTCCAACTTTATTATTATTATCATGTCGAGGACTGTTTGTATCGAACTGCCTTTAATTACAGCCTGTCTAAAATTACAGTTGTAAAAACAGGAATGGAAGGGAAGGTAGAAGTAAAGACCAACGTTGGCTAATGTAACAGGCAAACTAAATGTTCTACTTGCTTGTGATGGAGCATTTAGTATGCTTAACCTAGATACCTGTGGGTTCACTGCCTAGATTAAACTATAAACTAACCAGACTGGTTGGATTGCACAGCATGCTAAAACATGCCCACATATTAGCGTGTCCTTGCTAGGACTTTACCTGACCTGATTATGACTCTGGGATCAACTGGTGGTCTCCCATCCACCAAATATTAATTATCTTCAGCTTTTCAGTGGCAGCCCAAAGTATACATATACGGGGGGTGGGGAAATGATGAAAGCAGAGTTGCCCTGTCATAAATCAAGCTCCCCCCCCCCATTTTGCACAGATATTCTTGGCTTCTGACCACAGTAATAATAACAATAACAATAACAGTAACAATAACAATAACAATAACAATAATAATAATAAAGTTGGAAGAGACCTTGGGGGTCATCTAGTCCAACCCCCTGCTCAGGCAGGAAACCCTATACCATTTCGGACAAATGGCTGTCCAGTCTCTTCTTAAAAACTTCCAGTGTTGGAGCATTCACCGCTTCTGGAGGCAGGTAGTTCCACTGGATAATTGTTCTAACTTTCAGGAAGTAGGGATCAGAAAATTCGTCCTTCAATGGTACAGAAAGACAGAGTATAATTAGTCCTCGGCTTGCGACCACAATTGAGTCCGAAATTTCTGCTGTTAAGTGAGACATTTGTTATGTACGTTTTGCCCCATTTTACGACCTTTTTTGCCACAGTTGTTAATCGAATCACTGCAGTTGACAAGTTAGTAATGTCGTTGTGGGGAAGGGAATAGGAGGAGGAAGATGTGCTGGATATGTTTGCCGCCTGGAGTTATTTGTAAAAAGAATAAATTGGGGTGCAAATGAATAAATCAAATAAAAATAAATAATTAAATGTTTACCATCCTGAGTTATTCATAAAGTAATAAAAGTGGGGTAAAAATGAAGAAAGAAAAAGAAGAAGAATGAAAGAGAGAGAGAGAGAGAGAGAGAGAAAGAAAGAAAGAAAGAAAGAAAGAAAGAAAGAAAGAAAGAAAGAAAGAAAGAAAGAGAAAGAAAGAAAGAAAGAAAGAAAGAAAGAAAGAAAGAAAGAAAGAAAGAAAGAAAGAAAGAGGAAGGGGAGAGGAAGGAAGGGAAACGAAGGAAGGGAGGAAGGAAGGAAGGAAGGAAGGAAAGAAAGAAAAGGAAGGAAGGAAAGAAAGAAGGAAGGAAGGAAAGGAGGGAAAGGAAGGAAAAATAGGGAGGAAAGAAAAAGGGAAAGAAAGAAAGAAAGAAAGAATGAAGGAGAAAGAAAGAAAGAAAGAAAGAAAGAAAGAAAGAAAGAAAGAAAGGGAGGGAAAGGAAGGAAAGAAGGAAAGAAAAGGAAGGAAGGAAAGAAAAGAGGGAAAGGAAGGAAAAATAGGGAGAAGAAAGAAAAGAAAGAGGGAAAAAAGTAAAAAGAGAGAAAGAAAGAAAGAAAGAAAGAAAGAAAAAGAAAAGAAAGAAAGAAAAAAAGAAAGAAAAAGAAAAGAAAGAAAGAAAGGGAGGGAGTGAAAGGAAGGAAGGAAGGAAAGAAGAAAAGAAAAGGAAGGAAGGAGGGGGGAGGAGGGAGGGACGGAGGGAAAGAAAGAAAGAGAAGAAAGAAAGAAAGAAAGAAAGAAAGAAAAAGAAAAGAAAGAAAGAAAAAAAGAAAGAAAAAGAAAAGAAAGAAAGAAAGGGAGGGAGTGAAAGGAAGGAAGGAAGGAAAGAAGAAAAGAAAAGGAAGGAAGGAGGGGGGAGGAGGGAGGGACGGAGGGAAAGAAAGAAAGAGAAGAAAGAAAGAAAGAAAGAAAGAAAGAAAGAAAGAGGAAGGGGAGAGGAAGGAAGGGAAACGAAGGAAGGGAGGGAGGAAGGAAGGAAGGAAAGAAAAGGAAGGAAATAAAGAAGGAAGGAAATAAAGAAGGAAGGAAAGAAAGAAGGAAGGAAGGAAAGGAGGGAAAGGAAGGAAAAATAGGGAGGAAAGAAAAAGGGAAAGAAAGAAAGAAAAAGAAAGAAAGAGAAAGAAAGAAAGAAAGAAAGAAAGAAAGGGAGGGAGGGAGGGAGGGAGGGAAAGGAAGGAAAGAAGGAAAGAAAACGAAGGAAGGAAAGAAAGGAGGGAAAGGAAGGAAAAATAGGGAGAAGAAAGAAAAGAAAGGGAAAGAAAGTAAAAAGAGAAAGAAAGAAAGAAAGAAAGAAAGAAAGAAAGAAAGAAAGAAAGGGAGGGAAAGGAAGGAAGGAAGGAAGGAAGGAAGGAAAGAAGAAAAGAAAAGGAAGGAAGGAAGGGGGAGGGAGGGAGAGAGGGAGGGAGGGAAAGAAAGAAAGAAAGAAAGAAAGAAAGAAAGAAAGAAAGAAAGAAAGAAAGAAAGAAAGACCTATCTCGTCTCCTTGCATTGGGCCAGGATAGGAACTGAGGTATGTGTGTACAGTACATTATTTTGTGGCCGTTTAAACTGTTTTTCTATGCTGCCCAGACTCATAAATTATGAATCGGGCGGTGTTATACGGCCTTTAAATAAACAAACCATAAAAAATACGGCTTGCTGAATACACCCAGTAGGGCGCCCAACGCATTATACCACAAAGCCTGGCTCGTCATTCACAGCAGTTGAGTGTGTGTACACAACACACAAAACTCAAGTCGATTAACCGGGAATTGGCTTGATCAACTGTGATTAATCGGTTGGTTTCCACTGTACAAGATTAAAAGTGGTAAACTAACAAAGTACAGCCAGTCCTCGACTTACGACCGAAACCGAGCCCAAATTTTCTGTTGTTAAGCGAGACATTTGTTCAGTGAGTTTGGGCCCTTTTCGCAACATTTCTTGCCGCGGTTGATAAGTTAGTAACCCGCTTGTGAAGTGAATCTGACTTCTTTCCCCTTGACTTTGCTTGTCACGAGGTCGCAAAAGGGGATCAGACGACCTTGGGACACAGCAACCGTCATAAGTATGAATCAGTTGCCAAGCATCTGAATTTGGATCACTCGATCAACCTTGCAAGATGGGTTGGGCTGAGAGAGAGGGACTGGCTCAGTCACCCAATTGTGGTGTTTTTTTTTGTGGGTTCAACTGTGGTCGTAAATCGAGAACTATCTGTAATAAGGAAATTCAGGCTGTGGATTTCAGGGTGGTCTCCTATCCAATTAGTAACCAGGTCCAACTTTCAAGATTAGCCAGTGTCAGCTAGATGTCCCTGCTATCTCCGTAACGATAATAATAATAATAATGATGATGATGATGATGATGATGATAAAGTTGGAAGGGACCTTGGAGGTCATCTAGTCCAACCCCCTGCTCAGGCAGGAAACCCTATACCATTTCGGACAAATGGCTGTCCAGCTTTTTCTTAAAAACTTCCAAACTTTCAAACGACCCGGGTAAAAACTCATCAAATAAATTGGGCCCAGTCCTTTTCTTATGCCCGCCTTCCTCACAGGATTGTGGTTGTGAGGACAAATCAAAGACAGAATGGTATGCATGTTGAATCAAACGCCAGAAGGAAAAAGGAAGAGTTGAGTTGTTGTTTGGATTATTTGTTGGATAATCTGCATTAAAATGACACCTTTGGCTACCATCTGAAACCATCATGATAAAAACATTTTAATTGTTTAGGTGTGTAGATTGAAATTATAGATCGCAGCATAAATGTCGACAAAAGTAGGTTCCTCCTACACATCAAACCACACCAGAGGCTTTTCCATCGTTGCTTTAAAAAGGGGTGAGTAAATTTACTCAGCTCTGCATTAGACCAGGGATCCCCAAACTGTGGGCCGCGGCCTGGTGACCAGCAGGCCAACGCCCACTACAGGCTGGCCAGTGGGCACGTACACCTTCATTTGTGTTGTGTTCTTTGTATTCCCCCCCCCCTTAATCCCCTATGCATATCCTGATCACCCATTAAGGGTGATTGCCCTTCACCATTGATCGCCCATTAAGGGTGATTGCCCTTC
>NW_015390486.1:54171-62924 GCF_001527695.2 Protobothrops mucrosquamatus | reverse complement strand
GCTTGGACTCGTCCTCCTCGATGGGACCTTCGGAAGAGAGGGCGCTGAGGTTGGGCATGGGGGGCTGGCTGTCTTCGGCCGGGTGCCTGGTCCTCTCGGGCCTCCCTTCCGCCGGAGGGCTGGGCTGGGGCTGCTGCCGCTCGTCCCTTGGCGTGTAGGGCTGGGGAAGGAGGAGGGGAGGAAGCAGTTCGTGCAACGGGCGCTGCTTCTTCTTCTTCCGTTCCCCTTTGGCTTTGCGCAACTTCGGCCGGCATTCTCCTGCGAGGGATCCAGAAAGAGAATCAGGCTTCAACAAGTTTCGGACTTTTAGAGGCAGTCCTCAATTTACGGCTGCAACTGAGCCCCTCCTCCCCCCCCAATTCCCATGGCTAAGTAATGCGGGTGGCTAAGAGAGTTTTACCCTATTTTACGATCATTTTGCCACAATAGTTAAGCAGATCAGTAGCTGTAGCTGTTTAGTGAATTATGCGATTGTTAAGCTAACGTGGTTTCCCCAATGACTTGTTGAAAGGTGGAAAGGAAGTTTACAAATGGTGATAGATAGATTAGATAGATAGATAGATAGATAGATAGATAGATAGATAGATAGATAGATAGATAGATAGATAGATAGATAGATAGATAGAGACAGACAGACAGACAGACAGACAGACAGACAGACAGACAGACAGACAGACAGCACTTAGACTTATATACAGCTTCACAGTGCTTTACAGCCCTCTCTAAGCGGTTTACAAATTCAGCATATTGCGCCCAACAATCTGGGTCCTCATTTAGATTCAGATAGATAGATAGATAGATAGATAGATAGATAGATAGATAGATAGATAGATAGATAGATAGATAGATAGATAGATAGATAGATAGATAGATAGATGTAGGTTAGGTAGGTAGAGAGGTAGGTAGATAGATGACAGATAGATAGATAGATAGATAGATAGATAGATAGATAGATAGATAGATAGATAGATAGGTCACAAATAGATGACTAAGTCAGTTATTTTACTGAGGGTATATTGGCACACATTAAAAATGAAATTTAGTTGCTTGCTCTCAAAATGTACACATACATAACACCTATTTAAACATGCTATATACAATACATGTATAAACCTACACCCTTACATATAAATAGCATATAAATATTAATCACTGTCCATCCTGTATACATAACAGAAAGAGGAAGCTTCAGAGGTCACAAGGTTAATGCTGTATGGAACAAAACTGTAGCTGAATCTGGATGTTCTGCTTTGGATACCATGGAGCCCCCTCCTCCCAGAGGGTAACAAGGAAAACAGGTCGTGAAGAGGATGTAGTGTCCCAAACAATTTTGCGGACCCTGCTCAAGCATCGCTTATATGCCACACCCTGGATAGACGGAAGTGAACTGCCAATAATGTTTTCTGCCGTCCTCACCACTCTCTGCAACGCCTTCCTGTCTGAAGCAGTAATGCTTCCAAACCAGACTGTAATGCAATATGACAGTCGTCCCTCTGTAGAAAGTGATAAGGACAGGGGAAGGAAGATGTGCTTTTCTCATGAGACCCGCTGTGCCCGCTTCACCAGTGTCTCGCGGTTGAGCGACCAGGCCAGCCTACTTGTTAACTGCACACCCAGGAATTTGATGCCGGTAACCATCTCCACAGGGGAATCATTAATGCACAGAGAAGTGTGGCTGTGCCTGCCTTTTCTGAAATTGACAATGATCTCTTTGGTTTTTCCAGTGTTTAAAACTAGGCTGTTTTTATTACACCAGTTCACCAAACCCTCAACCTCCTTATGGGAACCTTCCATCTTTTCGTCATGAATAAGGCCCACTACTGTTATATCATCCACATACTTCACAATATGGTTGGTGGCAAACCTAGCACAACAGTCATGGGTCAACAGGGTGAACAACAGCAGTGATCACATGACCCCGGGACAGTGCAGCCCTCCTAAGTACAAGCCAATTGGCAAGCGCCCGAATTTTGATCACATGACCATGGGGGACGCTGCAAGGGTTGTTAAGTGCGAACAATGGCCACAAGCCACTATTTTCAATGCCGTTGTAACTTTGAACAGTCACTAAACGAATGATTATAAGTCGAGGATTGCCTGCATATAGTCCTTCTATTGCTCTTTTGTTGTTTTATATCATTTTTGATGGTTACCAGGCACCCAGAATCGTTTAAAGGGAGCCCTTGAGTTGAAAACAGGAACAGTCGTAAATCAAGTCGTGTAACTGACACATTTTGTGGCCTTGCTTGCCATGGTTGTTAAGGAAACGGTGGGGTTGTTAAGCAAAGCAATAGTTCGCTAGGCGGGTGCAGTGTTTGCTTAAAACCAGAAGGAAATGTCAAGTTTCCAGCAAAACTTTCATAAAATGCTGCAAATGGCGCTAAATGTGGCCTGGATGCATCCCTCCATATTTCTGGTTCTGGATCTATCCACAATTGACTCCAACTCTGCTTGATCCTGGCAGGTTGCCCCAGAAGAATTGCCCCAAAGGGAAAGTAGGCCTTGCCAGAATAAAACATTTATCTGATCAGATTTTTATCCCGCCTTTATTACTTTATATATAACTCAAGGTGGTGAATAATACTTCCTCCTTCTAGTTTCCCTACAACAACCCTAGGAGGAATGGGTGGGAGTGAAAGAGGGCGACTGGCCCAAAGTCACCCAGCCAGCTTTCATGCCTAAAGCGGGACTAGAACTCTCCATCTCCTGGTAATTGGCTCAAAATCACCCACCCAGCCGGCTTTCATGCCTAAGGCGGGACTAGAACTCTCCGTCTCCTGGTGATTGGCTCAAAATAACCCACCCACCCGGCTTTCATGCCTAAGGCGGGACTAGAACTCTCTGTCTCCTGATGATTGGCTCAAAATCACCCATCCAGCCGACTTTCATGCCTAAGGCGGGACTAGAATTCTACGTCTCCTGGTGATTGGCTCAAAATCACCCACCCAGCCAGCTTTCATGTCTAAGGCGGGCCTAGAACTCTCCATCTCCTGGTTTCTGAGCCACCATCATAACCTCTGCATTAAACTGATTCCTGATCTCTGGTCTCTCCGATATTCAACAGAAGCGAAGATCTACTCTTAATTTTTTAATGACAAAATAACCGAAGATTACTAGGCTTCTAAAGCCCTAAAAGAACAAAACCGAAAATAGAGGTTAAAAGAAAATTATAACTTCGACTGACCTTCACATTCTCATGCCTAACTCTAGCAATGTGAAGGCTAGAAATGGGTGTGCTGTGTTGCTTATTTGAAAAATTATACACCTCCTACATTAATAAGATTTCAGAGAAGGCTATAATTACGAAAAGGGCCTGCATTTTGGACACTGGAAAAACCGGAGTGGGCCGCTGAATTTGGAGAACGTATTGAGGACCAGATTTAGTTCAAATGATCTATCCAACTTACAGGTACTCCTCGACTTACGACCACAACTGAGTCCCAAATTTGTCAAGCGGGATGTTTGTTAAGCGAATTCTGCCCGATTTTACCACCTTTCTTGCCGCAGTTAAGTCAATCACTGCGGTTGTTAAGTTGGTCACCCGGCTGCTAAGTGAAATCTGGCTTGCCCATTGACTTTGCCTGCCAGAAGGTCACATGACCTCAGGACACTGCCATCGTCATAAATATGAGTCGGTTTCCAAGCATCTGCATTTTGATCGCTTGACCGTGGGGACGCTGCGACGCTCGTTGACTATGAAAAACGGTTCTAGGTCACTTTTGTTCAATGCTACTGTAACTTCAGATGGTCACTAAATGAACCGTTGTAAGTCCAGAACTAGCTATACAGATTCCTGCAATACCTCCTACCTGGATTACTCAGCTTTCCAATGGCTGGCTGGGAAATTCTGGAGTTGAAACCCACACATCTTAAAATTGCCAAGACTGGGAAATCTTCTCTCATACAGATACAACAGGGGAAGATGGATCATCCAAGGATTCCCTTGGGTGTAATGAAGTGATCTTCGCTTATCCAGAGGTTACACCAGAGCTCCCCAACCTTTCCGGATTGGTGGTCCGGAGGGAAAGGGAGGAGCAGGGAAATGTATGCGCATGTGCGTGAGCAAAACGGGCGCAGGCACAGCGGCGGTATTAGTGCCTGCACGCATGCGCGAGTGGGCTGCACACCCCCACGGCGGTGCTGGTGGCGTCACTGGCGCCCCCGTGCATACACCAATGGGGCCATTAGTGTGATGACCCAGGGAACAGCACAGAGGCCATGCAGTCAGCTGGCAAATCAAACCACCCTTTAATTGCTCCAAATTTTTCCCAAATGCTCCCACGTTTCTGGCCAGCCTCCAAACAAAGGAAGACACCCACACCTTCAGCCGCCTCTGGCTGCAAGTAGTTTCACATACAGTCTGATTAGGAGAGGAATTTACTCAAGGCCATGGAGATAACAAGGAATGACACATACATCACAAACCTAAAGGATCTGTGTGAATACACACTTGCCTGAGCAGTTTCAAAAGGGAAGCCCAAATACAGTCCGAGATCTTTGAACATTCAAGCAACATTGTCAGCCAGTCCAATGGTCATAGTTTCCAGGTTTCCAAGCAGAAGTCACAACACAGAACAAGAGATCAGCAACAACACACCCAAATCTCCAAGGAATCAGCATTTGTTCCCGACAAATGCCTCTCCCCACAGCGTCTCCTTAAGTCTCAGTCTTCAGGTGTGCCTCGTGGAGAGGGGCGGGACGCTCTCCTCCCAAGTAGTTGAGCCTGCCTGCATTGTTCCCTCCTTCTCTCCACTCTCCGTGCTCTAGGATCAGGAGGGGGGTGGCCCCTGCTCCTCGTCTGAGCTCTGCCTCTCCTTTTCCTCCTGACCCAATCCTGAAGGGCCCTGGCCTGCCTCGGCCTGCCCTTCCCCACATTCCTCTGAAGCCACAAACCCCTCTCCCTCGGCCTCCATAGGGTCCCGTTCCAGCTCATTTTCCTCTGCAGATTCAGGCTCCGATGGAGGCATGACAGCTAGCACCCACATGGCAGCACTAGCATGAGTGGGGAGGGTGCGTGAACATGTGCATGCAGTCACCAGCCATTCCTGCGGCCCGGTAGCCAACAGGCCACGGACCAGTACTAGGCCGTGGCCCACAGGTTGGGGCCCCCTGGGTTAGACAATCCATGATCACCCATCCCTACCCAGCTCTTATCACAGATCCTGTCAAGGCCTTATCTTTCTAATCTTTGAGACTTGTGAGGCAAAGATCCTTTAGGATGAATTTGGGTGAGGGAGGATATGAGGGACTCTGCGTTTACTAAGCATCAGGTCTGTGTTGCTTTCTCAACAAGAAAGACAACAAGACAAGAAACAATGCTTGGAAACTCATCAAGGAGAGAAGCAAGCTAGAACTAAGGAGAAATTTCCTGACAGTTAAAACCATTAATCAGTGGAACAACCTGCCTCCAGAAGCTATGAATGCTCCAACACTGGAGGTATTTAAGAAGAGATTGGACAGCCATTTGTCTGAAATGGTATAGGGCAGTGATGGCGAACCTTTTAGAGACCGAGTGCCCAAACTGCAACCTAAAACCCACTTATGCATCGTCGGGTGTCGGGTGCGTGTGGCCCATTGAGTGGCTGTGGCCCATTGGGTAGGCGTGGCTGTGGTGGTAACGGCAGACTGGGTGGGACTAAAAAGTTCAATCAATCAATTCCAACTTTGCAAGGTCTTTTTTTTTCCGTGAGAAGTTGAAATTGACTGATTGAACCTTTTTTTTTTGTACACGGCGACGGAGGCCTAAAGCGAAAAGGTTTTATAAAACCCAGCTGAAGGCCTAGGACTGGGGTGACGGCGCGCGTGCCTACAGAGAGGGCTCTGAGTGCCGCCTCTGGCACCCGTGCCATAAGTTCGCCACCACTGGTATAGGGTCTCTTGCTTGAGCAGGGGGATGGACTAGAAGACCTCCAAGGTCCCTTCCAGCTCCATTATTCTGCTCTGTGCATTCTTCTTCTAGAAAGCGAGCCTGCCGATGGCAAAGTCACTCTCACAAAGTGGAGAGAATCTCCTTTGTGTAATTTTCTTGGCACACGGTTGAAGAGCACAGTCACATTTCAAGAAGCACCAGTATTCCTTTTTAGATGTGCTTTTGTCATTACCAACAGAAGATCTTAAGGAGAATCAAGGGCTAATTAAAAATGAAGGAGCAGTTTATGAAAACATGGCCTCAGTTTAGTGTGGAGAAAGGGGGAACACTAATTCTCGGGGCCCTGAGGAAATGAGGAAGGAACAAAGCCTAAAAGCCACCGTAAAGGGATTATAAAACCGAGCAGCTGAGAGAAGTATGATTACACGCAGACACACAAACAAACAGACATACACCCAGCATGCAGCTTCCAGATTGCTGAAGTTTGGTGGGGGTTTTTTTTTTTAAAGGACATTAGTAGGAGCTATTCAACTTGTTTGTTTATTTCTCGCTTTTATCATTTTTATAAATAATTCAAGGCGGTGAACATACATACCCGCGTTTCCCCGAAAAGAGGACAGGGTCTTATATTTATTTTTGGTCCAAAAGACCCATTAGGGCTTATTTTCAGGGGATGTCTTATTTTTCCATGTATAGGAGGCAGCGAGGCCCGGGGCCCGAAGATGTCCGGCGGCAGTGGCACTGGCAGCAGCAGCCCTGTCCAGCAGGAGTCCGCTGCTCACTCCGTCCCAACAGCTTATAGGGCTTCCCAGGGCAGACGCTCGGGAGGCAGTAGCAGTGCCGGTGGAACGCGCCCTTCAGGGGACGAGAACAGCGTGGACAGCTGAAGGGACCAGGTGGGGCGTGCTTCCCCTGCCTTGCGCAGCTTTGGCGTGTGTCTGGCAGGTGGATGGAGGTGGCCGTGTAGCAAGTCCGGTGGGCTAGTGCCGCTGCCACACATTGGCGCACCTCAGGGCTCCCGCAGCCAGGCCACCCCCACCTAACCCTAACACCCCCCCCACAGGGCAACCACAATCCCTAACCCTAACACAGAGATCCCCAAACTTTTGGGCACCAGTTCCGTGGAGAGAGGTTTTTCCGCGGGCCGTGGTTTTGTGTGTTGCCTGCATCCCGTGGATGGGGCTCTGCTTGTTTGTGTGGACCGGTTGCTGGCATGTCACGGCCTGGTACCGATCCACAGACCGGGGTTTGGGGACCCCTGCCCTAACACACCCTTCCCCCAGGGCAGCCACAATCCCTAATCCTAACTCCTCTCTCCCCACAGGGCAAGCACAATGCGGATGTACAACATTCTACATTTATTCAAAAAACAAATCATGTCGTCTTCTTCTGGAACACTGTCATAGCTCTCCGAACCCCAAATTCCGGCCTGAATTTCTTGCAACTCCAAGAACCATTGGCCCCAATCTCTCAGGTCCAGCAACAGAGCAATCCTTAACTGAGCATCCGTTGTCCCTGTAGCCTGCTCACAATGCATTGGCGATTTTATCCTGTGAATTCTTTGCCTAGGTCACGACCTCTGCTAGGCCAGGCTTCACAAAACTTCCACAGGGGTTTCTCTGCCGTCTCCTTTCAATCTGGTCACTGATTTCCCCATGCAAAATGGTCCCGGAATGGCTCCTTTATCGCCGTATCAGGAATCTGGAGATCGGCGGTCGTTCCTGTGGGAATCATTATTTCATCTATTCTTCTCTCGGCGAGGAACTTCTTTCGTGTCTTTAGCTCGGCGGAATCCCAGACTAGCAGGCCTCTTGGGCCACCTGGCAAAACAAATGGCAGCATCCAAATCAACCCATTTCCTTATCAACTGCTTGTGTGCACCAGGCTTTTTCGTTTTCAAGAACACAAAGGCCTGAAACACGTTCAATCTTATCTTTGGGGGCCTTAGTGGTGATGATCAGAGGTAGGGTTTTCTTTCCATCCAGACGACTTGCCCAAAATTGCAGGTAACCCATGCACTTTCGCAACCGTCGTGAAGGTAATGTAGACTGACGAGGCAGCCCTCTGATCCGTTGTCGTTTTGAGATCCTTGGCCCACGAACACCGCAGTTTCACCCACGGCAATCGTGGAGGAAAGAGTTGTTGGTATTTAGAAGAGTCGAGGCCATCCAGAACGCAGGCGCACCGTTAATTAAGTCCCGTACCCTCCAGCTTGAATAGCCTGGTCGATCTTCTTAAGAGACAGTTCGTATCGCTGAAGGAAGCCATCCAGCCAGTGTTGCGATGCTTTGAATGCTTCCGGAGATATTTCCAAGCGGGGTGCCATCGCCAGGGCGAAGGCTTGAATGTCAGTCCTGCGCACAAACAAAGCCTTTGCTCTCCTGTCCGCAATCCAGCCGCAGATGCTGCCTTCCAGTTCGGGAAACAAGGGCTGCTGACCGGATCCGCACTTGTGCTTCTTGGCGTTGCCCTCCTCCACCTGCTGACTGAGGCAGTCGTACTCCGCTCGCCATTTGCGGACCATTCGGAGATCCAGCTTCTTCTCTTGGCAGAAAGCCGTGAGGTTCCGGCCACGAGAATCCTCCACAATGCCCTTCTTGAACTCGACGGAATAGCTCTTCCTTTTTGCACTCATCTTGTCTGGGGGTCAAAATACGATTCCCTTTAAATCGACCGTTCAGTCAGGGGAGTCAAGCTTGGTGTCAGCGAGGGTGAGGGTTGGGCATTGTGGTTGCCCTGGGGGTATGCGTGTTTTTTAGGGTTAGGCATTGTGGATTAGGGTTAGGGATTGTGGTTGCCTGGGGGGGAAGATTAGGATTAGGAATTGTGGTTGCCCAGGGGGGGTTAGGATTAGGGATTGTGGTTGCCCGCGGGGGGGGGGGGG